>NC_051137.1:7506183-7794740 GCF_014839805.1 Manduca sexta
GAATCGAATACGAAATATTTCTCGAACGGAGCAGTATTATTTTATTTCATGGGTTTCCGAGTACATTATTTTCGGAATTCTTAGACACTAAGCCTTTTGCACTTATCCTTACATATATCTCTCGCGCTGTGGTTAAAGGGAAAAGTTGAAACGCGTGTTGGATTTGTACGACTAATTGTTTGATACAATCTGTATCATTTGATATATATAAATTAATTAAACGCTCAAAAAGTTATGCATACGACCTACTCCCGTCTAAACTTAATATATGGCATTTTATATGGATTCGGCACAACATATTTTACAGATGTTGCGCATATATTTCGCTTATGGGTCTATTGGCTCCCTCGACATTAAACCTTCTTGGAAATATCGTACAAACGGAAATGTGTTTAACGGATATGTATTGGAAAGCACGGATTCAATTTAACGAGTATTTTTATTTGACTTTATTACTTTTCAAAGTTAGGATTTAACAGGGCCGCTTCAATGGCTGTGATCCATCGTTTTTTCAATTTTGTATTGGTGAGTTAAACTCCTCGGAAAAGTCTTCAAACTCTCAAGTACTGTATTTGGTGCTTAAGAGACTGACTTAACAGACATAATAAATTGTATTGCTGTTAAACAGTGCACCATTCATAGACGAATCCAATAAAGAATTTATCCGTATTTTGTGATGTACTTTAATTTAATTTTTTTTACTTAGTTATACACAAAAAATGTATAAAACAAAAAGATTTGTAAAAAAATAAAATATTCGATTCGCTGAGGTTGAACGAGGCCGAGACTGCTGGCCACGCAGCTAATCGCGTTACACGGTCTACTTACGCGCGAATAAAGATTATTATAGGAATGGATTACGTTTGTAGTCATCTCTTTCCATAAAAGCTTATTACTTTACATCTCAAAATGTTTAATATATAAATATATGAACATTGGCGGCATAAATATCTATTTGGTAGAGTTTTATATAAAGTTTTGTACATGCATAGTTTTTATTGGTATAGGTATAAAATTTGGTTATTGGTAATCACGGGATGGAATTCAAATCCCTAATAGTGGGTATTCTAGTTGAACCTCTTCGTACCCCTTCGAGGTTAAAGTGTGAGTTTGTGTATTGATTTTAAATGATGACATACAATGCACAGTTACTTTGTCAGTCCAATCGCGGACTAATACGGCAAGGTAAATTGAGAGAAATTAAGAAGTTAGGAAAGAACCTTTGTTGTACCTCTGGCAAGTTAACTAGCTGAAGAAAAGGCATCAGAAAGGCTACCAACTCGGTGTCGTTTTTCTGTACAATAGTATGGATTTACTCCATCTATAACTAAAATATAACAGGACAACATAAAGCGTATGATACTGAGCAGTAACATGGAAACTAGATCAATGAAAATTATTACTTTAGAGTAGTTCCAATTTTACGACTACAAAGCGTAGCACCGTAGCAGCGTAGCAGACTTTTAACATGCTACGCCGTAGACTTGATATAATTTTATTGATTCGTCTTTTATCAGGCGGATTATTTAATCCATATACATATACATGTACGCCTTTAAAATTGTAGCATAATATCATTGTAATATATATCATATGTGATATAATAATACGGATCATATGTATGTATTGCAATCCGTATAAACTAACCTTTTATTTCTCAACTTTCCCATTAAGGAAGTTCTGTGCGAATTTGCTTTAAATTGTATTCACAGCATTAGTCTCGTTACTAGTTTGAATATCAGTTGCAAGCTGCAAAGAACTTAATCAGGGGAAAATGTAGGAGGCGCAAGGAATAAAGTGGCCTGGCAAGTTGGACAGCTTGACAGCGAAAGCTCGAGCGAGTGCCGCTGGCTCGAGGTGGAACGCTCTCGTTGCAAACAAAACTTGTTCGTTTACGTACCCGCGCAGTATTAACTAAGAAAGAATCAAAGTATTTGTAGCCAGCCGGCGAAACTTTCTCACTTAGTATAAACACGCGCGCAAATTCAAAATTAAGTTACAAACACTTCAAAAGGCCTGGCAACAAAATCATAACGCAATTTGTCAAGTGCCATGAGAGGCCGGCATTACGTTTGCACGACATTTTATCCCAAGTGTTCTTGGTGATACTTTTTTGGTTGCCGTTTATATTAAACTTGAATCAATATTCATCTCGTGCATAATTTGATTTTAAATATTAAATTTACCCAATTCCAACCAAGCGATCACTTTAATGAAAGCAAAAGTTCCATAATAACAAAATGTTACTCGCGTTTGATCTAAACATATAATGGCGGGCCTAGGGCTAAAGACGGTTCATGGCACGTCGTGTCTCGCTTCGTGCGGCCTTCCGACCCTGCTCCTTCTGCCACGCCCATACGAGATGCAACACGACGCTAGTTCGTGAGGTCACTGCATGTGAATCTTGACATCGTTATTTCACTTATAGCGATAAACCCCTTCAAGAAGTGTGGTATTTAATTATGAGGTGCAGCTTCCTCCTTACTGAAAATCTTTCATCGTCGCTCAAAAAATACGGTGTTTTTAATTATCCCAGCCTTAATTTTTTATTAAGAACACGTGTGTTTTATGTTCGGTATTTCAGAGGAATTTTTACATTGAATTCGGAATACATGGGGAGTTTTATCAAAAATTCCATTTCAGTGTTTTTAACTAACATCGCAGAAAGTTTTATACGTGGCTTAAGGTAAAATATATTGCCTAAAGCCTTCTTTGTCACATGTAATTATGTTTATTGTATAAAATACAGACTTAGTATACAAGTTATAAATATTCATAAGTAATTTAGATCCGTATTATATATCCACCTAAGGTCGAATATACATATTTATGAAATCATTCTTCTTACGTAACCCATTCTTAATCAAAGACGGATGGTCGCCATGAAATGAAGTGGAGCCCTGTCAGTTTTATTTTACAAATATACATGTTATATGGATACGCACTAAGAATTTAGATGCGTCTATCTTCTGTTATGATTTGTTTCCGACTTATATTGTTACACTACGCTAACTCAATCCGTAGTAGATTGGAATATTTATTCCTTTAACGCTTAAGCGACCAATTACTTATAATGAATTTAAATATAACTTTAAAAATACGCGCTTTTATCGAATCAAAGCCCGTTGTTCGAATCATACATGTGAGCCTAGATTTAAAAAGAAAAATTATTTTATGAAAATAAACCTACTGAAAATGAGAGTGTAACAGCATACATATCACCTACGTTGAATTATCATCTATTGACTGTTAAATAATTGACTGCTAGTGATAATCTTTTACCGGCTTGCTTTGTTTAAAATAATAAAATTTGTAACTCATTATACTGGCTAGCGTCAGTTATAATATAGTTTTTTGTGACGTCATTTATCAAGAAAACTCTCACAATTACGTATTTAAAACATAACATAAAATTTTACATCGCGTAAACTTCTCTACAAACGAAAATATCGTTACAATTATCGTTACACTGCTAAGTAACAGTTCATTAACTTCTTGATTGTATTACTTCAAATTAAAGTCAATAATGAGAGAAAATTTAGATCTTTAAGATCAATCTTTGAAGACAGCTTAGTAGATGATAGATATCCCCAAATAATGCAAGTTACATATATCTTAAAAAAAATAACTTGCATTTCGTACAGAAGAGTAGAGACTAAAGACGTTGTTCCTCGCCGTCCTACCTCTACAACATTAGAACTACTCTCAGCGATTCAGTGCCTATTCGCATCATGCAAAATGCTTGTAAACCTTTATCTAGTGTCTCTCTTGAGCCTCGCTGCGGGAAACTTGTTTCGGCACAATTCATATAATTTTGTTTTAAATATTTTTTTAACATTTTCTATAAACACAATGCTCTATTGTACAAAGATACTCAAATTATTCTATCCAAACAAATATTTTAATGAGGAAACAAAATTGTAGAATACACAAACATTTCACAATTAACAATAATTATTATAACCTTCGTTTTAATAAACAATTGTTAAATATTAACATTTTAGTCAAAATAAAGCTACAAAGTACAAAAGGAGAAAATATTCAGTGAGAAAGAATTGACCTCTAATTTATTTAAGGCGGCAATTATTAGGCAACGGGATGAGAGGCGGCGGATACCGGGAGGGAGGCGGGGTGTGTTGAGGGACGCGGCCTGACGAGCACTGATCATTTACGTCACGGCGAATTTGGCGAGACAATCACTCGGCGTGACGCTCTCGCGAGTCCAAACGCAAATGGAGGACTACTCCAGGCGAGAGATCCTTGATGTGTGACCTACATGTGCGCTGACCTGCACGTGTACTTAATAACCAAACCGCGTAATGAGTGAATGGGATAATAACATACATATTCATTTTCATTCAAGTGCGCGTAGTTATGCATATTTTGAATATATTCCGAACCTGGCGTTTCGTTTCGAATGTCATTTGGAAGATTTTCTGTAGACGACTTACGTGGCGATATCGTTGGGTAGTTGGGTGAACAGGTGATGGGTTCGGTCAAAGCATTAGGACTACCGTCATAACAAAAGAATTTGTATACGCTTACTGCACATTTTAGGTTAGGAAATATTAACTTGCGGCTTAGCCGGTATATTTACATGGTAAAACTCCATAAATATTTAAAGGCAACGCTCAAAACATACGAATGTTAAGAGGCGTAAGGAGTTTCTGGTTTTCGTTAATTTATACCGTTGTTAGCCGCGTTGACGTTGGTTTTATCATCCATTAGCAGCAGCGGTTGGAGTGCGACTCCACTGAATATAATCGCGCAAGTTAAAGATGAAAGCGCCAAAAGGCGTCCACAATTAAAGAGCGTTATTAATGTGTCGGGTGCAGAATTAATTAGAGAACCGCGCACGCCCGATACTAAATGTTGATTTATAACTATCATTCCGCCAGATACTAACAGCACGTCCGTATTCACTTGCAATTAGGTAGTTTGCACTTCAATTTGAATAAAACGATTAAGCTGTTACGTGTGTAGAAGACTCACTCGCACCCTAACCAAAAAACCTATTAGTCAGCGATTTAACTGTGTCCTGGCCCTTATGTGTTACTGTGTTTAAGGCCAACAATACACCTTTTATACGATTTTTTCTAATAATTCATGCTATACAAGGCCTAATATCTATTCAAACATAATGAAATATTCAATTCTATTAAATGACATATCTAAATTAATAAAAGTAACAACGTCCCGATGATAGTAACAATTTACTTTTATGTTGTGAATACAGAATCTTATTACAAATGACTTATTTAAAATAATAATAGCGCGTTTCTGATGTCGGTCTATCATTTCGTAATTTAATATATTTTTTAATATCATACTTAATAATAACAGTTCATGGCGCAAGTTTCGGGAAAACTAATTAAAATGTAAGAATACGTAAGAAACCAATAGAAGATTGCTTCTTTTCAAAGTCTCTTTGGAATTTGTTTTTTGTTCGGATTTTTGTAAAATGTATTTTCTCTCTCTTAGTATAGTTGTCTACACCCATGCGCTGCCATGGGGCGGGACTGCATGCTGTCAGCACCTCACTTACCAACACTTCCACTTCAGTATGCGAGACTGAACTTGTCAGTCAGTTTTCTGCCAGTGTTTAACATAATATGACGTGCTGAACGTTTAAAACACCCCTTGCTGTTGCAACATGAAGCTTTACAAGGCTGACCATGCTACATTATTTGCTATTGCACATAGTAGTTGAAGTCTGGATAATGTCAGACACAAAGAGAAGATAATAATATCCTATGTATGATTTGGGTTTGAACAACTAACAAAATCATAACAATAAAACTTCAGCGATTTATTGTTTTAAAATATAGTAAAATAACAATTCACGTAAAGAAAAGGTACAAATATAAATCTCCATTGGAAATGTAGTTATATCCCTATGTTAAGAAAGGAAAATATTGTATTTATGCCTCATATTTTTATACTCTTCCGGCATCTTCAGACACTTATCGCAGTAAACACGAAGCGGAAGTTTCAACACATTTCAGAATGGGCCTAAGAGACAAACAACTCAATATCCATTTCTCGTAGTAAATTAATGTTTTCGGCGGCTCACTTCAGTGCAATTTAATTTCAGATTGAAGCTTTTAAGAGCAGGTCGCAAAATTAATTTATAGGTCGGAATTCCCCGGAGATCAACTCGGCAATATAGATACTATGTGTGCGCACTCGCAAAAAGGTCCGAATTGAGATCAATGATGGGAATTAATGCGATTTCTGTAATCTTATTTCTGATAAATTTCATCATAAATGAGGCATATTTAACGACTAAAATTTGATCTTAGATACATCGACCAAATCACAAGAGAGTAGATAGTAACTTGCAAGACAGTATGACTAGCTACCTAGCGATCTCTGCGTATTTCAGTATTAAAGTATAAACTATCACTGACGTGTTTTTTATAAGTAAACTAACAATCTGCCCCGTCTTCGCTCGGGTAGCAGCGCATATATACCATTGGTTTCTGTCGAACAAAATATTAAATTGTACACATAGTCTTTCCTCCTGACTCACTTTATCCATAGGTGAAAACCGTATAAAAATCCGTAAGAGGTTTTTGAGTTTACTGCGTTTATCTCTCGTCAGTCAACATTCTATTGGACCCCACTCCACTCACCATCAAAAACAGTGGGGCCACCTACGCCGTCTACGTATGACACAAACAAAAAAGACTTTTTTATATAATATTATGTATTATGTAAGGATGTTCTAATTCACTGATATAAGTGGAAACGTTTTATTTTTCTGTAAGCATTACTGTTTTAAAAACCATTACCATAGTCTTCTTGTCTACGAGTCTGTTAAGATAAACATATTTTATGTTAACAAGCAATTACGATGAGTTCGCGTGTACCGCATGACGCGCGTTCGCTTTGTTCGTGATTTCACGTTTCTCTGTAGACCTTTATTAATTCTCTTATTAATTACATTATATGAAATAACTAAACTTATTAATGTTTATTTCATTCTGAGGTATTTTACGCGATTTCGTAATAAATATCTGAAAGAACAAATTGTAATTCATATTATATACAATTTATTAACCTCAAATTGATTAAATTTATCACTGGTATTGTTTATAAATGGAGGCATTGTTTATCATATTCCACAACTCATTGATGTACTTGGAATTAGATCATGGTTGTCAAGATCTGGGATCCGTTCTCAGGTCAGGCTACAAATTAATTTTTAAGTTTTCTGTTGGAAAAATATACTTGATATGCTCTGGATTCGAAATTTGCCTCGTCACATATTATAATTACGCGTAGATGTAATAATTGCACGCATTTTTATCTCTTCAGAAATAACTAGGCTCGATTAAATTTCATTGGTAGTAAAAACTGGTATATCCAGACTGACTCTATTACCGAAAGCCAATATTAAATTGTAGGATAATAAAATTTCGACATTGGTATCTAAATTTATAAAAACAAAAACAGCTATCAGAATTGACCCTATATTGGGCAAGATAAGGTTCCTGCAAGCCATCATACGCCGATATCGATTTAACATCCCAATTACACCAAGTGGTCTTCCTATCCAGCTCTGTTCGCATGATTACCACTTGTTCTACAAGCTACGAGGACAGATGCTCTGGACATTACTGACCGTATCTATGTCGTAAAAAATAAGAGCTCATGTTTATGATTAAATATACGCATAATTAATATGGTTTCTAATAAACCTGACATGACACTTACTGGTAATTAATATTAGTTGAAATTTATTACAAAAGTAAGAATTATTCTTGTTCCTTAAGATTACAAGTGTGAAGTACAAAACAAGTCCTTTCAGTAGTACTGCTCTTTTTTTTAATCTACGCACGTCTCACATAATGATCAGTTTACGTATTAATAAATTATTATTATAGGGCATGTAATAACACACGTCATTAGAAACATTCAGACGACTGTCGTAATAATGTCACTCACATGAACTAATATAAACATTTATTTTTGGGAAACGAACAGAATTATACATTATTTAATTTTAATTAAACAACTTAGTAAAATATCCGCCTAAATATAAAACAAAGAACACATAATACACGTAAATTAAACATCAAACTAACTGTACCATTATAATCAAAGTGAAAACCATGTTTGCGTATTTTTGGTTCCATAATTTCAGAATTGGGAGCGCCTACTTTAAGTTTAGCCATATTACGCTCTAGGCGAGAACTCGTTTAACCCCACCATTATCGGCCCCACGACAGATGTGGCCAACCCACTGCCACTTCAGCCGACATTTCTTCGACTCAAGCCAATTTTATCCGCCAAATACATTTCACGTGTCATATTATTAAAAAGTTAAGAGTGCACTATTACTAGATACCGTGGAATGCATTGAATTTACTTACGTTTTATATAAATCATAAAAATGAAATAAAAGATCAATTTCGCTAAAGTCTAATGTCCAATCAAGCATCCTACGTAATTCTGATAGCTATAAACAGCATTGTATGAACACTAAAACTAACTTCACAATTTGGTTTGATTGCAAATTGGAATTAGATAAATGGGCGGCTAAAGATCAACCCCTTTATTCCAACTGCAGCCAATCAATCGAGTAGTGGACGTAATCTCCTATTCTTTAAGTTAATGGGTGTAGTATAACCAACACACAAAATCTATTACAACGTGGACACCGGCAGTTACTTACAGACTTTCTGTTAAATGACGTGACTTATCTTCACTGTTAGCAATAGATATCGTTTATTTATCAAAGACATCTGTTTCTTAGAGTCGACGTTATCAAAATTATGTCGAAGCACTTTTTGGAAACTCATTTGAAGTCAAGATGCTGTTTTGACCTTTAACTTTGCCGAGAAATTTCCGATACAGGAACGATAAAACCGGCCGATATTGTCAATAACAACCGGCGTGTTGAATATAAATGTGCGCTGTAAATATAAGTAAGTGCAGAAACAAAGTTTATCTCGACTAATTGCTTTCCATCAGTACATGTATGGCGTACGCGAGGGGAACGACAACCGGCCGCGTATTCGCTTAACTATCGTAACGAGAACTGTAAGTTCCAAGAGCTCACCCAGATAAGCATTTCTGAAATTGTTTTCTTGATTAATTACTAAAGGAAGAGCCACAGACAGAGAATTATTTGAAGTTAACTCGAATTTTAAATTAATCACTAGAAGAATTTAATATCTGTCGATTGCAATCGCAGAGTGGCACGTTCAAATTAAATCGAGTCTGTATTGCTCGCGGGGACAAACGAAATGAAACATTACTGAAAGCTGGGCGTTGTAAAAACTACAAAGTTTGTTATTTGTCAGAATAGTACGGCCGAGTCTTTTGTATTCTCGACAGCAGCGAGTAATATGTTTGTAGGTGTATTTTGTCGCTTACGCTTAATTTCTTCAAGAAAGAGAAGCGAAAGCAGTTTAAACGCGGGATTGAATAAGGACGTCCCGGCGACATCTGTTAGAGACACTTGGAAATTTTAATACTGAGACGGCGGTGACAGCGCCCGCGGCAGCGCTGCAACCATCCCCCACAGTACGTAACGCGTAATACGAGAACTATAGTGCAACGTCATTTTACGCCTGTCTTGGCACGTGTCCGCTGTGCCACATTATAAATGCAATTTCAACACTTGCTGGATTATTTAATTTTTAGAACGCTGTGTTGGTGTCATTAAAGAAAGATTTATGGAGCGCAGGCAACGCGAGGTGAAAATAAACAACCACATGATATTTATATACTTCAACTTGCATATTCTTTGTGTGAATATTTCTATTTGAATAATTTTGCCATAATTTATATTTGTTGTTGACGTGATCACACATAAATCAAAAGTTCCAATGGCAAAATTGTATGTGAACATTTAAAATTAAATGAAAGTAGCTTAGCTTAAATGGAACTGGGCGGGTGGCGTTAGTCGTTTGTCTGCTGAGCTTTTGGCCTCGATTGCCACTTTATAGAACCCTAACATTGCTCGTAGGCGTCAAGATACACTGAAGGAGAGAAAGCGGGTTGAACTGGATTCATATAAACGTAACTGGTTCTCACTTTAGAGCAGGACAGGTGAATCTTGGAGAGGCTTTTTCTTAACATTATGACATTATAGGCTAATATAACAGAATGTTTAAACGAATACCTACTGTACAGTTTTCCAGCAAGGAATGTCGTTTATATTAAAGCTTATTAAAATTGCTCTGTTCTTCAGACATTCAATCTATTCGCAAGTTTTAACAGAAAGTTGTAGCAAAAAGTCTGTAACTGTTAAACTGTATACGACTGTTCGTTTAAGGTAAGTTGTTACTTATTACAAAGAAAAACTTTCAAACAGATATTACGATGACAATTAATAATGTCTACTATCATGTTGTTTAAGAACTAATTTATATCAAAATGTGTAAGGCGTTTTCAGCTAAATTATAATTATGAAATGCTACGTCATTTAAGTGATAATATGAATCTGCCTCCAATTACGTCATGAGACGCGAAGTCTAATAAGATGGCTATCTAAAAAGTACAATTAATCTCATTTTAACAAAAATATTTGAAGTGAAGCAGGACAGGAATAATAAAAGATTGAAAATTCTTTCCGAGCGGATGTTAGAGAGCACTTAAACGTTTGTAGGACCCACGTCTTGGTAAGTTTCGTACCCGACGAATAGAATTTATAACTTTAGCGAGACGAGATCTCGCTTGCTCTCTCATCAATTGTACCGCCTGTAGTTACTTAGAAAGTTATTTCGAGATTATTTTGTAACACATTTTATTAAAGGGTTTTATCGCTTAAATTTGAGGGGAACCGACTGAGCCCTAATTACTCCCTTAATTACTTTACGGCTCTGATTAAAACCACGCATTAGGACGTGCTTTGATGAAATATTCAAATAAAATATTATTGAGCGCACGTAGCTGTGTGAAACAAGGTAACAAGATGGGTTGCTGCATAAATAATGGGCTTGTATTCAAAGAACTTTGAAATTCAAAATATAATAGATGCCAATTTTAATGAAAGTGCAAACGGCCTACAGTCTTATAAGATATTACCCGACATTGTTTTTAGAGCATATTATACGAACTACTAACAACAATATACTATATTTTAATACGTATATGTCATTTACCCGCTGTCTACGAGTATTAAACCATCCTTCCTAAATGTTAAAGTTAGTACAATTGTGATGATTTATAATTCATTAATATAATGGTAGTCCGTTTGAGTGCTTTGTTTTGGAGCCGAGTGCTAAACTAGTTTCTTGATTAATGCCGTTCAGGCACTCCAGTTTGCTCTTGCAGTTTCTACAGCGTTTAGTCGGAGTTCAAAGACTTTCAGGTGCTCTTCAATCATACGCGCGCTGTACACTTTAAACCACGCGGGTTAAGACGCGATAAAAATATGCATTACTAATACTGTTCGAGTTTAGCTCAAAATAAATTTAATTATATTTAAAAAAAAAAATTTGGTTTTATGTCTGTAGTAGTCATGTTACTAACTGCCTAAATTAAATATGCGATGAGACCGAATTGAAGTTGTATTAAAAAGTTGTCGCGTATGTTTTGATAAATGTGAGTAAATGAATATTCCTCATGTATTCAAAATATTCGTCAAAGTTTATTTTAATTTAACTATTTTAATTTAGGTATCATACAACAGACTATTACATTTGGCATTTTCAAAAAAATATTAAACAGCGCCACAAAGTTCCGTTTAAATGCAATGAGAAGTTCTCATTTCGTTCGTTTGATACCTAAGCTCCACAATATATCAGTACAGGCCGTATCTTATATAGAAGGACTTATGTTGCCCGACAAAGTTTCCAGTAGAGATTGCTAAATATACCAAAGTAACATTGGTCTGCTGTTGATATACGCGTAATAACTTTTATACGTAGTGAGTGAAGCTTGAAGAAAAATACATAAACATGATGTTAGAGTCAACTAACTCTGCACGATTCTGTAACTCTGCTCTGGCTGGCGAAATTTCTAATAAATTTAATACTTCAATTCCGAAACTGGTTTCGTAATTCCTCTGGGTAAAATAAAACCTGGGTAGCTTTACGGAACACTTCATCATAACAGATCGTCGAACGCTCAATGAAGAAGGTAATTTTAAGCATTATACCTGCTTCCAGTTAATTATATTGGCGACTCTGAGAGAATTTGCGACAGTAATGTCATTATGAAAAGGTACAGGAAAGGTTGGGAGTTTAATAAGGCCCCGAGGTCGGGCCGAAGTATCGTACTGGAGGGAAAATTCTCCAACGTAATGTATCGTAGCAACAGTGCGGACTCATCGATCAAACGTAAGCGCTGGTGGGTAATGACATAACGTATATGCATGTGTTTATACGTCCTCGTGCTAGCGAAACTTTACGTGTGCCAAACTGGCTTTATGACTTCCGAGATACATATAATCTACACTGTATGTTAATCGAAGTTCAGCGAAATAAACCGCCACTTGACACTACATACAATATACGCAAACAAAGTTGGTTACGTCGCTTTATATAAAACAGGTCTCGGGGAGAATTATATATGTCCCAGAGAAAATCCTTTTCGGGCGTACACAAAACAGAGGTTACTTTTGTTGGGTACCGTAACGTACATCTGCTGAATTTATGTCTTTTATAATAATCTTTGAAATATCTTTTCTTGATAAAATATTACCTTTACATGTAATCCTTTATGTTTTTGTGTTCACAATAATCTTTTGCTGTACGTTTTTTTCACCAGTAATCCCATTTTCGAATATAATATCAGTCAAAAATTAAATTCGCCAAAACTTTTATTGAAATATCGTTTCTTTAATATGTCCTTTAAATATAATTAATTATAAACATGTCTACTTATACTTGGTTAGTAAGTGGTTTTGGAACAAAACTTTTAAGGACATAAATCGCATTTTATATATTGCACTTAGTACAAGCCGCTTGCAATATAGTAAAAACGATCACATCAACAATTTCTAGATCGCCTTAAGAGAAAACGGACAAAGCGTTAGCGACACAAAGCATTTGAACAATGGCTCGAGAAAACACACTCAGTTCAGAATGCTGCGCCAATACAAGCTTTTAGCTAAATTCATGAAATAAATTGATCCCAATTATTCCACGCTTGCTAAATTATAATTTAACGCGAAATAATTTACAAACGATCAATCATTACCATGTAAGTGCATCAGACATTGGAATAAATTATTAGTGCAGAGAAACACCAAATTTAATTGGAATAACAAATATTTTAATGACAGTTCAAATTTACGAAAGGAACTTAATTTTCCATATTATTACTCTAAAATTTTGAAGTTTTTTACATAATTTATTTACAGCTGTGTTTAATAAAGCCGGAACGTAATAATAGGTATTTAATATTTTATTTTAATTATCCATTTTAGCGAGTGCAATGATGCTGAATCGAGTATTCGGTTCATTGGATGGAAAATAAAATATAACATAGAAATTTTAATATGTTTTGGATGTGTTATAAATATGAAATTTTCTATATAATTTCTGGAAATGAAGGTGGAACCCAAAATCAATAATTTATGTTATTGAATGTAAACGCCCAAAGGGAAATTTTATTATCGATGTAACACGTAACTGCTACATTTTTCTCTTTGTGGCTATAATATTTATTTGATTACCATTCGTCTGTACGACGAATAACGAATTTTGCAATATTCTTCGTGAAAATAGAACAATGCCCGCTTCGAGTACGCAGCTTACGATACAACTATTTTAGCTCAGGATTAAATCCTTTTAGTTTGTTTTCATCCGAATATTTGACCTTTAATCGGGGTAAAACCAAATTGGTTCCCGTAATAAAAACATCAGAAGTTATAATTAAGGTAACCTGTTCGATGACATTTTATATATTTTAAATCATAAAATCTTTTATTTACGCGCAGTCGAAGGCACATTAACTTACTTCAGAATTACCGTTGGAACAAATGAAACGATTGTCAGTTATTCGATTTTAAACACAAGTTTTCAATATGAACGAAAACAACAGCTCATTATTGTTCATATAATATTGTCAGTAAATTTCATGGATATATTGTATATACAATTTGATGTAAAATTAAACCGAATTTAAATGTGACTGAACCTAACATAACATTTATTAGAGGGATCCGAACAAAAGTAGTTTCTATTGATTTAATACGTAACTGAGGGACTTTGCGTTACAATTTCAATGTGAACTAATATTGTTTTTAGTCTTTGACCCGACTTTTTTCTACAACAATCTCAACGTTTTTATAAATATAAATTAGATTCTTTCAAAAAAGATAGTACTTGAAAAAGGTACAAATACGATCCATAACCACAAGCCCTTTATCAATTACTTAGTAAGTATAATTGACTTTGTAATCGAGAAGATTTCATAGAGGACTTCAAGATATCGCAATTCCTTCCCTATATGAATGTTCGACTTTGATTTAGAAACCAACCATCAAATATTCGGGCAGTGTGCCGTCTCTTGAGATTGCTCGCTTGTTTGTGATACCCAATATAAATATGTAAGCGTCCGATACGTGACAAAGTGAAAGTGTACAAATATGTACTTACATTCGTCGTGGTCTTTGGCGGTGACGGTGAGAACAGTGTGTTGTATGTCCTCATTCTCGTCGACCTCAGCCTCGTACAACTCTTTGTCGAAGTAGGGCGGGTTGTCATTTTTGTCAGCGATCCCGATGCGGATGAATTTTGTCACTGGAAAAAATACGAATTGTTTTAATGGAATTTTATCGATATTAGAACATAGAAGGAAAAAATACGGTTCGTGTTTAGAAATTAGGTTTTTTGAATGTGTGATGTAATTTTGATTTATAATAGACGACTGCGATCGATTTTTGATTGTAAGTGGAACGTCAAAGGAATTTCGGTGTGTCATCGATGTCTAAAGGAAACAACGGAAGCAGTATGTTTTGAGCCTGTGGCAATCACTCTTACTACACAAAACATATCGTAAACCTGCCACTTTCCATCAGTTTCTGTCAGACAGTCTGCCGCTTCGGTATAGACGGTCCTTTCATGCTATAGACAAAATTGGCTACGGGTATATTTCTTATATCGTGGTAATGGTATTAAATACCTAATACCTTTATTCTAAACCGCATTTAATTTTAGAATGCATATCGTACATGTTTATAAAATAAAATTATGACTCAGATTTAGTAGACTGTATAGAGCTCCATTTGGCTTTATTTTACGAGCTAATTGTTTTGTTACAACCAGGGCTTCAATGGCATAATTATTATATTTGAATATTTGTATAAAATAAATTTACAATTGTGAGTTCCCATAGAAATCAAATCTTCACCCAAAAAGTAATTCGAAGAAACTGAGAAACAAAGATTAGACAGATACTTCTAATACCTACTTACGAAACTGCCTTACTCTTCGAATAAGTACCAATATAATAAATTTGAGAAATCAGCTTATTCCATATCAAAAGGTTTAAACTTTATATTTGTTAAGAAATTTAAAAAAAACATTAAATGGCATGTGTAATATTCCACTGAGAATAAAGAGCATATTATAGTATGCATAAAAATGCTGGAGATATGCAAATTACATTCCTAAACGCGCTGTCACTTTAACAAAAAAAATAAGGATAGTTAGCTTATCATACCTGCACCACTAGTCATTTTAAAATACCGAGTATTAGTAGATACTCGGTAGATTAGTAGATTTACATAATGTGTGAGAGTCCGCCTGGGTAGGTACCACCACAATATCTACTTCTGCCGCCAAGCAGCAGTGTGTACTGTGTGTGTAGTCACTATTGTGTTCCGGTTTGAAGGACATTGTAGCCAATGTAAACACTGGACATAATAAGACTTAACAATCTCGTATCTTACGATGGCGAGCGCATTGGAGTGCCAAGCAGTGCTTTGTAACTCAAGGTGTTGGATGGTGTTTCTACTGTTTATGAGCGGCCGTATCGCTTACCATCAGACGAACGGCAGACTCGTCTCGTCATTCAAAGCAATAAAAAAAAAGATACTCGATGACAACATTTGAAAACTAAGGCGCTCGTGCTACATTTTGGTTGGTTTAGTCATTTTCTTAAAACATTCTTTTAGCTAGCTTAATTGGTCGACGGCAAATGTGCTTTAATCAGAATTCCCTTGAGGAATCGCATCTAAAAAATCTAGGCGGAATTGCTTTTGTTTGAGCCGCACTGTAACAATGATAAATTAGCAGCCCTCTGGGTGCAATGTCCGCCGGCTTTATTATCGTACATACGGACGCTTTTAAACTGAACTATTGTATTTTAATCTCTACGCCTGTTGACATAAAGCTGTTGAACGCAATACCAACAGTAAATTCTATCGTGGCTGTGCGCCTACTTTTAACATTCCGCTTATCTGTAATGAATTGGTAACGCGAAATACGTACAAAACATGAAATCGAATTACGAAGTGAACAACATTTAACATCATAAATTCTGTATTTTATGAATTTTTTTGATTCGTAGAACATGATTTGGCCGAGATTGGATTTGCGTCCGACGTGGCTATTGGCATTCCGCTTATCGCGATCATCGTGGAGAAATATCATTTGCGCAATGTCGGTGCAATCGATGCATCTATTTCTAACCTTTCGAAGGACTAAGCGCCATATTAACTATACATGATCTATTGCCTACAACTACAAAATACAAGTGTGTGCAAGTTACGACTAACAAAACATAACTCAACGCAATGTTTACGACTAAAGTGTTCCATGAAACCGGTTTACTTATCCCATTATATTTCGATTAAGTGTCCGGAAACATTCTGAAATATATCCCACATTAGTCCGAAGGCGTGGTTTTTTCCTTGTATTTTGCGCTTAAAGTTTGAAAGTAAAGATGTATTGGGCGACCATAAAAACTAATCAGAGACGTTAAGAGCCGGCAAACGATGCCGGCGGTGAGTTTTTGACAAACACGCGAGGGGTGGCTGCCAAAACTTGGCCGGGACAATTTTGTTAGTGAACTTTACTGTCAACGCTCGTATAAAATCAAGTTGCTCAACTGGTAATTAAATAACCACGGCCGATGAAATCCACGCTACTAATTATTGTTTACAGCAAAATATAGAAACAGCGGGCCATCAAAATCTTTAACTTGTAACACGTTTAGCGAGTAACTAACACGTTCATAACTCGTTTATTATATCGCAACAATATTTCATTTATATTTCTTATAACTGAGCAACTAAATATTTAATTTAAAACAAGTTTAACATAATATTATTACACAGATTTGGCCGTACATAAATGTAAATCCAAAAGGTCGCACCGGGGGACTAATTCACAACTTTACGGCTATATATGTACGCCCCGACGAAAGTATAGCGGGAACATAATAAACCCATTCGAATATTAAAACATAACAGATTCGACAATTTTAGGACTAAAAACACTAACTGTAGGCAAACAGGTAATTGAAATTTCTCATCAGGCTATCTCCGTAGGTGTTTGATCAATCACACAGGTTTCAACATTAGTATTCCCCTTGCGCGGCAATCAAATACAGCGCTACAGGGCCGTAACGAGCTACGTAACAAACTACATCCGGCCTTCGCAATACCTATAAATACATTAGGGAGCGGCACGCCTGTGCCCATCGCCGTAATTTACCCTAATACCTGTCAAAATAATGATCTTACATTTTTTTTATCGTGAGGAAAATAAAACTCCAACTAACTAGCAAAATTATAATACTTTCCCGCAGCGAATTTCGTTTTCAATGTTTTTATTAAAGATAAACGGAATGGATTTACTAAATGTAAAAAAATCTAGTTATACGACGCAATCTTGGCAAGTTTGCTAATAATAAAATTCTCTATAGAGACGCAAAAGGTTGCCACGTGCCTTTGGCTATGGAACTGAGAGAAAGGTCGAACACTCCTCCCCGATAGTTATTATGTACACAGGCATACACCCATTTACGTACAATTACTTGTAGTAATATACACGGATACCAGATGCCTGTGAATTACTGACTAATACGGTGTTGAATAAATTATTTCTATTATAAGTATCTATATAAATCGTCAAATTATGTACGCGTAACTAGTTTCTTCAACTTAGTCCGAAGACATGGAAGATTAATGGACTCGTTTAATAAATAATCTCAAAAAAACATCTCTCGAGCGAGAATTAATGATACTACCATAAATCGAGAAGTTAAACTAAAGGCTTGGATTACATAAATACTTTAAAAATTAGGCCACGAGTCGGCTTTTGCTGCAAGCACGCGATGTTCGTCGTAGTTTACCGAATGTCTATCTTTTCAGATAAACCCGGTCAGGCTGGAGCAGGCGCAAGCGTGACTTTGCGCCTTCGTGTCGAATCCGTAAAATCCTACGTCCCTTTAGTGATCGTCTTATCAGATATCCTACGGACTACTTCCGAAGATAAATGGGGATTGTTTCTTTTCTGTGAAAGCGATTGAAAAACCAATGTTGGACTTGGAAAATATATTCTGTTATTCAATTGAGGCCCGTATCAAACGGCTGGAACCATCCTTCAACGTGCCATGTATCTGTATGTACGTTGCCGTCTATTTCCCACAAGACACCGGACAGAGGTGTGGTCGTGAATAAATTTGATACAAGCATCGTATATACACACGAGTATATCACTATTACTCATATAATACCGTAGAGATACTCATATTATTTCGTTGAATATCACATTACTGTAACTAAGGTGTTTATATTTTCTATTTGAAATAAGTCATGGATGATACCACTATAACTCTACCAATCAGTATGTCAACATAGTATTCAAAAAACAGCTTATTGACACACGCTGCGCTACACAGCCGATGCAAACATTCATTACATACAGCCCAGTTTCAATTATTACAGGAGGTACGAAGTGCGAGCTTTTTGCTAGGCTTTTCAGCGATTCAACGATTCGCTTTTTGCGTTAAACGGTGTGTATCGTAATGGTCTCGGAAACAATAACGTACGAGCGGTATAGGTTTGCAATTTTGCACATGACGTATATCCACTTGTTATATACAATTATATGAAACTAAAGCCCCACTTGATTGGTCACGTTGATTGAATGCATATTTATTTGAGTGGAAGCGTTAGAACTATTGTTGCAATTAGATCTGTTTAGCACGTGAGGTGCGTGCCACTTTCTCAGTTTAGATATGTATAGTATATAGGTGAGAAAGGTATCTTTGTAATTCACTGCAACTCACACCAGTGTTAACCGCTCGTTAGTGCGTAGCATAACTCCCAAAATGGAACAGTATTAAAGTTTTAATGGAAGAGACAATTTCTTAATTGAATTGATTGACGAGTTACGCCTTGTTTGTCGAGCTCTTCATGCAATTTAGTAAAACTTTACGTCCTGCGCGTAGTCACAGAAAACACTACTACATAAAATACTTTTCGGAGATCGTTTAAATCATTAGGGACCAATATTTTTATACTCAACAATTTATTTTTTTTTGAAATATGTTTATACATCTACATTGCACGCAATTAACTTTTTGAAGAACTACTATATGCAGAATATTTACAAACATTTTCAGTAAACAATTCGGTCTTTCAATATTTGAACAAACAACAAAGAAATTATCAATTTATAAATAAATTATGGATGTTGACATTCAAAATCACCAAACACTATAGACGAATATAACAAATTGTATGTTGATTTCCCTGAGGAAATCGAGCCACTGCTTGCGATGGTCACGGTCGTTTTAGATATGCCACAACGTTCCGTTCTTAGATGTGATCTTACTGTGATTCGGGGCTCTGCAGATTGACCGATACAAAGGTGAACAAGGAAACAATACAAAATGATCATTCGTAATCCCGCATGCTCCAAAATAAAGGAAGGTAGATAAAACTAAACTCTTTCGTCCAGTGTTCGATTCAGCGCAATATAAGTTTATATAAATAGGAAAACTTTTATTAACTTACGTGTCCTCGCTAAGCTAAAGTACAAACTTAAAATATCTTAAAATGTCACAATCGTAAAAGAAAAAGAAACAATTCAATATTTCTTCACGAAAGAAAAAACAATTTCCTGGAACGCCATACCTCACAGGCAGTTGGCAATCGAATAATATTCAGATGAGGAGCGAAGGATATGAAAAACGTTACGGATTTTTTGGAGTAGTAATGCTCGAGGCGCCTCTCAAAAGGGTTGTAATGATAATATAACTGCTGCCGAGATTGATATTGCAGCGGACAATGTACCACAGAAATATCCTTAGGGCGCCAGGCGTAATAAAAACCTGGCTATACATTCTTTTATTGCAGTCGATCTACGCACGCATTGAATGTCCTGAGGACTTTACAAAGTGACATTAACTATAAAATGAAAAAGTGTGGAACTTGCGTCATACAAAATGAGAGGGGACATATTTATAACCCATCTTTAATGCTTCAGACAAATTGTGGCTCTCAAAAGTTGTCTGAGTACGCTTTAACTCGTCCCATGGGTGGAATTTTTTGAGACGAATTGATGTCCCAAACCCGAGCAGTTATGGATGCCGGCGTCTTCAATTTATTGTTGACATGTGAAAGAACCGTTGTGGCCGTTTCACCAATACATAATTTATGATTTATAGTTGATGACATTTATCATTTTTAAACGAATCCTTTATGCGCAGAATATGTATCTTTGCTAAAATGTACCTATTATACAAGTAAACACACCGACAATTAGATAAAATAGTGGCATTCCTTCCTTTAATTTTTCGTGCTAAGGAAACTTAAACGCTCTAACTAATCACGGTATGTAATACGTAATTATAAAGGATATAATTTGTATAATTAATATTCAACGTAGCGCATACACGCTATCATCGAGGAACATTTATCAATCCGTTCATAGAATTAATTTCTGGGTGGAAGTTTACTGAGCCGCAACAATTCGTCCCGCTGGATCCAAGTCTAACAACAGCTTCCTAAGTTCAAGGAAATTGATAAATCCAATTACATCGCACAAACTATGTTTATAAATCTATCTGTTACTTGATTTATTCTGTCATTTCAAATATTGTAGCGGACATGGAAGGTAAGCTGCGTCCGTAGAAAACAAGGTGGTGTGAGAACGCCGCGCCGCCGCAACCGAATGGGCGCCCGTAAAAAACGGTGCAGTATGGGCGCGTGCTACCGACGCGACACCCTCTTGACACGTTTCCATAATGATGAATCACTAGATTGCAGTTATTAACGCATTTATATGGAATAATTGCTCCCCACGTACAATTATATTGAATTATAAAGGCAATAAAATGTTTAACTGTAATAATTATTTCGATTTGTTATTTTAACATTATAACAGTTTTGTGCACATGAGCGCGTAGGTAGCTCGCATTTATTTTACTTCTATAAAATTAAAAATTAAATTATTGACGTACTAAAATTATAATACCACCGGTTTCCCTTTTTGTATAATTAGTGAAAACCATTAAAATTTATATTTAATCTTTGTAAAAAAAGAAAAGTAAACCCGTGCTTCATAAAGTTGCCTACCTTTTTTCAAACAAGCAAATGAAAATTAAATATTTTTGTGCCACCGACTTGCTCAGTTTTCCTTGAATTTAAATCATATAATCTTGAAAATATAAGCAAAATGGAGCGAAACTAAACAAAAGAAAGAAAAAGAGGCGTAAACAGCGGATTTTAGCAAAATGCTTAGATTTCCATGACACGATCTTATTAAATTTAATTTTATAATTTACGACTTTTTATTACGCCCCATTTTTTATTACTTTTTAATAGTACCGTTGAGAATCCTTTGCAAGAGGCGAGTTAGATCTACCCGAGCCAACACCAACGGTAAAGTATTTAATTGATTAATTTCAAGATTTTGCTGAAGTTTCAATAGGCATGTTTAATTAGATAAAAGATTAGCAACGTCTCAGTCATTAAGCATATTGTTAAATAAAATAGTAACAAAATTGATTAATTTAATCGGTTTGGGATTTAAACAAAGACAAGTAAATATTTTACGATTTTATGCGCTCTTTGAAAGCGACTTGAGAGTTTGAGACCAGTTTTATGGGATAGTAATAAGAAAATTGACAGTAAATATTAAACAAGGTCCGAATTAATGTATAGATTAACAAAAACGTTTTCCATAATATAATTATTCATACACATATATTTTTGTCTTTATCCGCGTATTCATTTATTTAAGGTTAGTATTGACATAATAAAGGCGAAATGCCACTGCGATACTCATCGCGTAATCCCAACAATCATGAAATAACTACTCCACAAAGTTAGGCAGGTAGCCCTCACCAAGAAAGGATTTTACGAAAATATATCTCTGGGTGAAATAAGGGTCGACAGGTTATGTGGAAATCAATAACCATTAAGGATAGAGAAATCACAAGTCTCAATAATATGTTCACATTTATGAGTATGTCTTTAGTTGTAATTGAATGACGGGACGAGCACGCCGCTTGCCTGATGATACACCATATATACGTCCATAAAAAGTAACATACAGAACTTGAATTACAAAGTACTTCATGGCGTTCTACTAATTTCGTCACCCCGAGACATAAAATGTTAGTCTCATGATGCCCAGTAACTTCGCTGGTTACAAGACCCTTCAAACCCGAACACAACAATGCATGCACATTAATGTTTGGCGGTAGAAATAAACATTGCGTCAGTACCTACCCAGGCGGTCCTAAGGACACAAAAGACCTATCACTACTATAAGTATGATGCTGGATATACATATATACTTAGCTAATATTAACATTGATTAAACGGGAACAAGGTAATTGCAAATGTTATTAGTAATTCGTGCTCGGTGACTGCGATAACGGAGGCCTTAATAACTAGACTAGTTAGGTCAACGGCAAAGCATAGAAATTTGTATGCCCCTCGTAACGTACGTCCTTAAAATAATGAAACTGCAGAAAGAAGCTTGTGACACAGATCAACCGTTTGTAGTGTCTACACGGAGAACAAAGAATTTCTTTTAAGTCCAAACACACTGCCTATTTAAACTTAATAAAATATACACCGGAATACTTAGTGTAGTGGTAACGTAAGCTATACAACTAGAGACCCTGGAGTCGAATTCCAGGACAGGCAACTTTTGTGACAGTTTCTGACACAGGTCACGTCAGTAAGTTAATTTTTGCAATATTTTTCAAATAAGCTGTGCCGCCTTCACATTGAAATAGGGGCAGGAGGAAAAAGAAAAAAACACGGAAGGAAAATTAATTGTTTTTGCTATTTTTAAGTTTTGCTCGCCTTCAAGACCTTTGAGATATATTTTAATTGCCCCCGCGTTAGTCGTCAAACAAGAGGCCAATTAAGCGTTCAGTTTGCCGCTTAAGAAATGAAAGACTGTATTTATTGGTGTGAAGTGTGAACCCCATGGCAGTGGGCAGAAGTGATTCTTATTGAGGTCACCGAGTTTTTGCCGCGATCTGTATGTATTAAGTAAAATATCGGCAATAGAGCCACGGTTTCACGGTAGAGCCGTCCTTGCACTTAAACTGAGTGAACTTTACAAGAGAATGGAAATGTGATATAAAATTGCGATGATGCATACTAATAAAATGTAGAGAGCTAATAAACTCGCTTTCAGTGGGTTAACAATGAACAATGCTTTCTATATAGGTATTACGTTCTCCTTAATTAAATATTTTTCATATAATTGTTTTAAAATAGTATGAGTATAAAAGCAACGAATGTATATAAACAATATATATTATTGATATGTATAATATTATCTTCACTATTTGTGGAAAAACCCCGTATGCATAAGTTGACAGGTCATCAATAAAAGTCCAAATATTTCATACTCCACACATATATTTTTACGGCCATTACTTCAGACTCATTTATTAGGTATTCATAAGAAAATCGTCTATTTGTTTGTATGGGATATGAGAAATACGATCACAACATAATCACGGATAATGGTCTGGAATTGTTTACTTATAGCATTAAGAATCATTGTTATACATAAGTACACACCAAACAGAGATATAAAATATATATTGTATCGTTCATGATGTACGTATCCAAACATTTTACTGATATATTTCGCTCGTTATAATGTTATATATTTTGTTGTTATCCACTCTTATAAAAACATTGGTTTCATTTGAATGTCGTTAAATTATCTTTAAGGCTTCAAAGCTAAAATAACCTAGATGTGGGCTTCTCTTAAGAATACTTAGCATTATAATACGTTATTTCATAAGAAAGGTCGGCCCATATTGTAACATGAAATTATATGCGGGCTTCCTAAGCCTATTAGGTGCGTTTGTTAACATTGAATAATTTCCTAATAAAAACAAATATAAACTCTTAACCTTAAGGTACAAACTGTCTTGACAGTATGAGCAACTACTTAAAAACTGTTTCAGAATGCTGTAATTTAGCCCTTATAAGCATGGACACGGAACTTTCTATATAATATATGTAGGTTAGTTAAAACAGAAATGTAAATTTACAACCGGATATAACAGATAATAAATAAATAAATTCTTTATTTCCATCAGTAAGATGAACAAACACTCGGATAAAAGCACATAACAATTTAGCAATAAAATATTACGATAAAGTATTAGTCTAACAAAATTTTCGTAGTAAGTACTTTAATGATAGTTAGAATTTTTAATTATAATCAAACTGAGCTCATCACGGCTTATTATAAGAGGTGAAAACCGCGAGTTAAACCACAGCCACAATTTAGAATATTACAGATCGTACGCATTTTACAAATAGAACCATCTCGTTAGTATGAAGTGAACGTTCACATTCAATAGGACGCATTAGCAGTGGGTTTGGATGATCGCGGATTGGCCGATTGTGTCGGCATTATGTCGATTAGATTTGCAACATACACCGACCTCGTCGATTGAGTTATTGTCTCATCAACATGTCTGTAAAGCTGGCACACGTGTATCGGGTTTATCGCAACGCTGAATAGACAACGGGTTATCGATGAATCAAAAATAATGAAAGGGTTCATCGAGTTATGTTAAGTAAAAAGTAAATAATGAATCTAAAGGGTCACAACTAAATAATATTAGTTATACCTAAGTATCTAAGTACATATATTTATTATTTATCTGTGAATAATTTTCTTCACATTACCAACAATTTGTTTACAGTACAAGGTACCAAGGTACCTAGAAATGTTTGCAATTTAAGTGATTGTTATCTGAATCAAGATAATTATTTAACCTGGTCAATAAGCTGTCATTAATTAGTAACAGAAAATATAACCGGACTTTTTTATGTATTTTTTTTTTACTTTTGTTTATTAAAATGATTTAGTTATGGGAATTGTCAATTATGATTAGTATATTCTCGAATAACATTTGTTTACTCGTGCTTTTGTTTGTCCTTGTTACGTTGAAATGAATTGTTGTGTTATTTTGCGCGGAATTACGGTTACTAAAAATAATATGTGCTAATTTCAAACCGAATAATTTAAATCTTTTGATTAAGGGGAGGGTCGCAAAAGCTATGTTTTTAATATACTTTCATCTTTCTTAAAATATTGCTAGTTTTTACACACCAAAAAAAAATTACAAAAGTTTTATATTAACCAAGTATTATTACATCTGCATTTCTGTAATAATTATCCATACATTACCAAAAGTTATTTTATATAAACAAATTTATGCTACATACGAAATAAAATACAGTCTAAAATAAGAATACGTTAATTTATGTAACATTCGAGCAGGTTTTAAACGAGACTGTCAATACAAAACCGGGGATAAATCTGAACGAACAAACGCCTGTCGCGAAGTAACAGAGCAAGATAAAAACACAGCAACGGCCAACGGTCTAAAATGCAATGTGCGGGATATCATATATGGTTGCAGCGTCCTACTAATCTTATAAATGCGAAAGTTTGTGAAGATATGTCGATGTTATAAGTACATACAGAAACTACCGAATGAGTTAAGATAACATTTGGCAACATAGACAACGGCCTCCATTAATATAAATTATAAACTTTATCGATAAAATACACAGTAATATTTTTTTCTAAAAAGGTTGACGAGCGGAGTCGCGGATAACACTTAGTTTAACAATACTTCGTAGATAAGTTGAGCTACATTCAATTATATAACTACGAATCAATAAGAGCAAGTTAGTTTAGCACAAATAAACAGTGTCCGAACACTTAAACAAAACATGAATGTATGCACGTAGAACGCAATTAATCACGAAGTAAATGGTTTGCATAGAATTTAAAACTAACACATCGATACTAATGATTTCTTATGTTTACGCGAATGTTAGACATTGAAATTAAACTAATTTTCGGATTCTATCGCGGTATTAGAATTTTATTTTCTCCCGACGTTTCGAAGACTTTGCAAATGCACGGTAATGCACGGTAGCTAACTGTTTTGGGTGGTGAATCTCATCACCACCCAAAACAGTTAGCTACCGTGGGCAAATCTTTGTTTCAGAGAGCACAAGGAATCTGTGACGAGAAACACCTGGCTGCTGAGCTACAACATGTCAAGCAAGTACTGCGAGACAACAAGCTCCAAATTCCACGCCGCCGTCACAGAAACCGAGTGAAACCAGCCACAGTTGAACGTGTTCCGGTTGTATTACCATATGTACGAGGGGTCACCGACAAGATTGGCTACATCCTGAAGCGTGCTTCCATAAAAACTTATTTTAAGCCGCCTAAGAAGATTAGTCAATTTTTACCACCTGTCAAGTGTCACATACCTCTACAAGAACCGGGAGTATACAAAATAGATTGCAACTGTGGCCTCTTATATCGGGCAAACAAAAAGAAATATAGGGACCCGCGTAAAAGAACATATAGCTGACGTGAAACACCGACGCTCGACGAAGTCTGCAGTCGCTGAACACTCTGAGGGAGGCGCCAATCATTATCTGCGACTAGACAAGCCACAAATCCTCGCCAAAGAACACCGATTCCTGCCTAGGATGATTCGCGAGGCTATTGAAATAAAAAACATCCTAATTTCAATAGGGAAGATGGTTGGAAGCTTGCACAAGCCTGGGATCCAGTTCTACATTTAATTAAATCGGAACCCAAAAGACCGGCTGCCAGACTTCAAGACACTGTGAGCTCATTCTGCGTAGATCGGACCACCAACAGCTAAAAAAAATTTAAAAAGTTGTATAATTGTAAAATGTAGGTAGATATTGTAACTTTGACTTTACGGATGAACAACACCTCAGTCCCCCCGTGACCATGAAGGCTGCAAAGTCTTCGAAACGTCGGGAGAAAATAAAATTCTAATACCGCGATAGAATCCGAAAATTAGTTTAATTTCAACATCGATACTAATACCTACAATACGGTACGTATAAAACATAAATTACAAAATCAACATGATGAAATTGTTAAAATATTTTGTTTATCTCGATGTCTAAATACATAAATCAAAGATATCGTTCCTGTATTGACCACGTATTTGTTGAGTGTGAAGGTTGGAGGGCGTAATTTATTTGAAATTCGCAACTCACACTACTCACAATACTTACTGTGGCTTTGATGACTATTATATCAAAACGCTAGGCTTTTTATGGAAGCATCCGAAACATCATGCAACCGAGAATTTAAGACGTTTAGAAATTCTAAAATAAATACCTTTCTTATGATAAAGATTCTGTAGTTTCACTTTTAAATTCCAATATACCATTTCACTTGAAGTCGCCGTGTACAAGGCGCACATTTGTACCGTGATTCTAGTCAAAAGCTAAAGCGTATTCTGAGAAAGATCCGTGACATACACGTACGGATTTTAGGAGAGAGCTTTTTAGACTATATTTTCTTACCAGAAATAATTAACAGTGTAGTAGCTAAGGTCAGATATAATTAACAGTGTAGTAGCTAACTTAAAACATAGAAATAATAAGCAAATATTAGGACTCGCTAATTGAAATTTACATAGCAAATATGGCGTATTTTTATTATTAATTAATTTATATTCCTGGCTAACTATACATGAAGCACCATGCCTATTTACTTTTTAAGAGGGTGGCACCTCTGCCAAACACTACTACTAACTCCTCAGTTATCACAGTCACATTTCGCCAGCAACGTTACCTCTCATCTAATAGGGGGCGGGTCTATTGCCATTTACCGGGTACAATTTCAGACTCAAGGCTGATACTGAACAGGAAAAGAACTCAATATCTCTCTCACCGTTCCCACTCAGCACATTGCCGTGTTGCCGTTTACCGTACCGCATACAACTACGCCACTGAGAATGAATGTATAAAAAACAGTTGGTATAAAACTGTAAATTCAATTCATATTGACACTACCACTACTACTTCATAAATTAAGAAGGTTATATTACATTGGGAAGCCGAGATAAAAAATAAATGCGGTAAAGGTTTGGTACGTCCACGCGGGCAAAGTTTGCCAAAAACTACTTAATAATAAAGTACATTTGATATAAAATCGAACTTTCTATTCCCTTTGATTAAATAGACGACAAAGTTCTGTAAAACATTACAAACTGCTGGCGAACTAATTAAAACATACTTAACTTATAAACTCAGTTCAGTATCAATTTCTGTACAACAGGAATTTTTACAAAATTTTAATATAGAATATATTATAATTTGCACTTTATTTACTCTCACTCGTAACAATTTTCATTGTTATAACGCAGAAAAGAATAATAGCAACAGTTTTAATACCAATTATGATATTCGGATTTTAGCTTTAGAAGTATTTTTATATATTTTCCTGAAAACAGCAATTAGGCCACGAAAAACAGTGAAAACACTGATGATATAAATCACGAATGTTTTTTCCTTATTAGCCAGTGCCTTAAACAGAAAGATTAAGCATAAGACAATGATAAATTTTCGTACTATGAAGCAAGTGCGAATGCAAAGTGTACGAGTAAATAGCGAGGGTGCAATGTGTAATTAATAAGAGAGTATTGAGTTTTGATAACTTATTTAATGTCTCTCACCAATTAATGTTTGCAAATGTTCGTCACTCTTAAAGTTAAGGTTTAATGTTAAGTTAATGTTCAATGTTAAGATAATGTTAGATTAATGTTAAGATACCGAGGACTGAACCCGACTGCCCCGTTAATCGGTTGTTTTACAACTACAACGCTATTGCCAAATACAATTTTTACGTAAATGCGCCGCGTCCATTTATGCTAACTAAGGTGTTCGGTCATATTACCCGAACACAAAGTATGGTGTCGACAATGAAACTAAAGACTAAGAACCTAAAGAATGGCTGTTTACAGGTAGTACAGAACAATCGAGTTTTTAAAACAATATAATTGATAGACCATATATAAAACATTTAATAACTTTTACAAGTTATATTAGGATTTATCAGAATGTATTAAGTTAAAGCCTATTTTTTATATCTTCTGACTATGTACTAACATCAAATTCGCGAGCATGTGTCGACTTTAATTTATATTCGTCAGATGTAAACACTGCACTAGATTTTTGAAAGGTAAACGTTAGTAAAATCCTCTATTTTCTTATTGAAATGAAATGATTTCCACAGCCGTATTTATCAATAAATTTAACGCTTTAAAATTTTATAACTGAACATTTAAATATTTTTAATAAGGTAATAATAAAAATTCAGTACCCAAGTAAGTGCTATTTGTTAAAACCCAAAATATCTTCAGCGGGTCCACCATATCCGCGTTAGTTGTGATGGTATTAACGACGGTTCACCGCATGGCGCACTTCAACTATCAACGAAGATTATTATCACACACAATCATATCAACTAAATGAATATAACCATCACTCATAGTATATTACTGATTCACATGTTTCCTTCAGTTTCACACCCGATTGTTCGCCAATTACTATCATTGAAGTGTGTGAGCGACAGAAAAGTGCGGGCGCGCGCAAGGCGGGCGGACGGCGAGTTGCCCAAGTGGAACTGCCGCGCCGAGCCCGCCCCACGGCCAGCCCCGCCGGGACGACGTTGTTGCACAACGAACATATTTTTAAGAAAAAAATACATATGATAATTACTACACTAAAATGAGTACATTGTTTCAAAAAGACTGCACTCGTTACGTTTTTTGAGTTACAAAGTTTTTATGCTTTGCGAGCGCTGCGTATTTTGAAAGATATTCGCGCCGCAAACGCATTTAGAATGAACAATTATCTACGTTTAAAGATAAATTAATTATTTCGGCAAACAAATTATCAAATAGCCATAAATTACGGTATCGGGAGCTACAGCTATCAGTGTAATTAATTTGCACCTTTCGGGTGAGCGGTCCTTCGATTAAGTCAGCCGCGATCGGTGCGTTTAATATACGCTATTGGAATCTGATAAGATTGCAATTAATCACCAAATGTGTTTCGTCATCGGCATAAGCGTCGATGCAAGGAATGGAGGGCGGCTCTGTGTGCGGCATGCCGGCACTCAACAGAGGCGTCAAATGACACATCGCGCTCCGCACTTGACGCGCTCGGCTCTGCGAGCCGCTACACGGTAAAACCGCCATAGGGCACAGCAGCTGCGATCGCTACCGGCACCGAGCCGACGCGCCATTCGGCCATGTCATCCATAATTATCTCGGAGATTGCTCTAGATGTGATAAACCGTCTTTGTTGTCGCCGGACAGAACAAGCTTTTAGATTTTCTTAATTAAAAATAAAAGTTACGCCAAGGATAGGTCCGTTACGTGTTTGAATACGAAACGATTCATTAAAAAGGTCAACAAATTTTCATAAAAAGGCTACAAACAAGTTTTGGGCGTACAAATGCGGAAAGAAACAGCTAGGAAATCGTGTTAATTAGTTGTGGCCTATCGTTTAGTACTACAGCATTCGACTTGAGGACGCGAATGGAGCAACAGCCAACAGCTCTACTTACGCGCTACAATATTCAGCGCTCTGTAATTACGTTTTCAATGTAGTTCTTGCGGTGTTGTATGAATAGCGAGTCTCATAAATGTACTATTTCTATAATTGCATTGCCATATTCGTGTTTTCTTTTTATTTGTAACTAAAAGCTACCGAATTTAACATACCTTTAATTTTAACATACCATTTAACAGAGGGACAATGTCATAAAACTCTTTGAATACCACTGCAATAAGGTAAGTTGTGGTCCAAAGCTTTTAAGAGATGAAAGTGGAAATATGTACCCCAGCAGTGGGACATGTTTGGTATAAAAAACTTTTTACAAAAGTGTGACAAATATATCTCGGTAAATGAAACAAAACAGAACAATAAACAATGCGCCAATGATTTACATCCCGTAACACGAGAAATCTCCAAAGGCCCGACCTTGTCTCTTTTTATACTTTTTTAATTCACCGCTGATCAAAGACATGATTTTGTTACTCCCGATATAGAAAGAACCTTGAGTAGGCATTGATTGGTACAATTCTTTAAGATTGGTAAATATGTAAATTCTTTGCTATCAATAGGTATTTGAAAAATATCCTTTAGGAAATCGTGGAATTCCAAAAGAAAATTCTTATTAAAACATAGTAGTTAAGTAAATGACATGTTCCAACAAAAGTTAATAAAAAATAAATGACGTTGACATTTTGTGGTTACTAGAAACGAAATATTATGACAGTGAAGACTTATAGTATTAAAATTAAGTACTAATAATAATACTCTAAAAATTTGAATATGATCATAGTTAGTATATAAACACAGTATATTTGAAGTATAAAGTGGGATATATTGTATTCAATTCACATTTTGTGCAATCTAAATAATATTTTGTAGATTTTTCATACTTAATTTTTTTAAATGGTAACTTTCCAAATTAAACAAAAAGCAAGCAATTTTTTACAGTGTTATGAGAGCGAAAAGTCGTAAAATTTATTCAAACGTCAAAACTAACATTAATTAACTACTAACTAACTTAGTGTTTGTAAAGCACATACTTTTTGGGTTTCCAACATCTATGTATATATAAAAGAAAGCGGCGTTAGTTACACTATTTATAACTCAAGAGCGGATGAACCGATTTGGCTGAAAATTGGTGGAGAGGAAGCTTAGAACCATGAGACGGACATAGGATACTTTTTATCCCGTTCCCACGGGAACGGGACGTGACGTAAGACGTGGTATAAGAAAGCAAAATTTGGTATGGAGATAGTATAACACCCTGGGAAGGTTATAGGCTACTATCCCGGGAAAATATATAGTGGGACTTTTATCCCGGTCAACTCCTTCACGCGGGCGAAGCCGCGAGCAAAAGCTACTTATTAACAGAAATTAGTTACATTTTCAATGAGTAAAATACATCAAAAATATTCGTTCTACAATGCAGGAATCTGACTCTCTTTTCAATGGTCTGCAGGTTTCTATAGAAAACTTTACGGTTTCCTTCGTAAGCTTACTACACCTGCCACAAGGTTTGCGTAAAAGCGTACTCGCTGAATTGAAAGCTACTTTCAGTACACTATTTTGTTTCGCTTTTGTCAAGTCTTTTCATGTGCTTTTTTATTTTTCTTTCCATTATTACCACTAATTGGTTCATTACGGCTCTGTTATTGGACATTTTAACATTGCTAAGTATGTAATTGATTTTACAAATAAATTTATTAAAAATATAACCAACGCGCTACTCAAATATAATGTCACTTATTTTCGAAAAAGTTTTTAATTTATATAATTACTTTTTACTACCAATACTACAAAAAATAAGTTCTGGTATGCTTTTTCTTCATGTACCCACATTTAATAATACTCCCTCACAGTAAAATGTTATTCATTGCCACTAATACTTTATCCATCTAAGATTCAACGGATTACTCAATCATGAAGTCAACCAGATTAAAACGATTTCTCGAAGCCAACGTAATCTGCGGTGATAGTACACTCCATGTTAATGCAAATTATTGTGCAGTACGATGTTTACTTGGATATAAGGTGTTTAATATCAGGAAACTGCAGCTTATATTCGCAAAGTTAGTTTTAACAAAGGAATATTGAACAGATGGAGTCAAGATCCGTGTAGGGAAGAGGCAACGAGTTCCCTTGGGAAAAATTCTCAATGAATTTTTGAATACTTTATGTCCTCCAATATAATGTACAAACACCCACAAAAGTACAAATTCAAAACTTACTTCTACACATTTACATCAATCGAAATATTATTATTTCTTTGACTTGAATAAAGTTAACCATGTGAAATTTTATTTAGTGAATAAATAAATGATATTTGATAAGGACACAAAGGTTTAGAGGCAATTTGAATTTATTAATTTGTTCAGTTACTTTTGGCTAACTATACATAAATAGATAAACATATAAAGTAATTATTCGAAGAATTTGGAGGTAATTGATCAACCCATATCCAGTGGTTCCTGACGGGATCCGCGTAATTATAATCCATCTCGAACACGCTAGCCAAGAATTGTTTACTTCTTAAACACACATACATAGTCTTGACTCATATTGGGATACAAATTACATCTTTGGGGAACTATCTATAGTTCTACAATATGGTTCTGCAATGTCAGATTTATGTAGAAAGTCAAGAGTCAGCAGTTGAGCTGAGTATAACAACAACAAAAAGCTACCTGGAATAAGTTTCAAAAAACTCACAAGATACCAATGTGTCTAGTTCAACCTTAATATACGGACATACGGTTACGAGGTCAACTTAACTTTTAACTTTATGTACTATCTCAAATTTATAATTGAATATTAATATTTTATAATAAAAAGGTTAACGACTTGAGTAATCTTCGTCTTAAAGTATATCTGTAAAGTATATATGTACATCATACTTTAACCACATATTGGTGATATTTGTTCACGCCTTTAGCGACCTCTTCAAATAAAGTAGTTTTGATATTGACTCAGACTAGGGCTATTATTGTCTGACGACGTAACAAACTTCGGTGCCTGTTCACTTTCACATAAAATGAATATTATGACCCGATTCTTCCCCGTTATTGATTCTTACTGAACAACAGTACGTCTGAATGTTTTTTAAAAAGAGCTTAAAACTTCGTTCACCCGTTATTACGATTGTATACCTTAAAATTGAAGTTCGGGGCATGACCTAGATTTTAAACAGGTATTGGCGGTTTTATAGCTAAGGCTTCGTGAAAAATCGTAAAAAATATCCTCATAATAGAAAACGATGGTCTTGTTTACAATGTAAATAAAATGTTAGCAGTTAATTTTACCGAGGCTCGTTGGCTTCGTCCCGAGGGCCACCGCGATTATTCTTGAGAAAACAAAGGAAATCACGCAAGACTTGCGGTTACGGTACAAGACCATAGTCCGTAGTCGTTAATAACTAAGTACATGATCGACTTTATACTCGCCACGTGGAATTTCATTACGTAGCAGTTCAGGCATTTGCGTTTGTAATGTGCTTTAGACAAATAAATATTTCGCAAAACACGACAAAAGAAAAAGATTTTTCTATAAAAAAAGAAAAAAACAATAATTATGTTAAATCACAATGAAATAAAAACACGTTGCTCAGCCATATATAAACGTAACGCAAGTGTTAGCACGTTGAATTACGATGATTCGGAATAGGCGGAACCGAAATTATGTGACCACATAAAATTCTACGATGGCAAATACCGCTCGGTCCGGTGAAGCAAACTGATATTTGTTATAGCGGCCAAGTATTTTCGGCGTTGGTGGAGTGCGCACAATGTCCACGCCGAGCTAAATATCGGACGACTTTACCCTTCAAACTCATTCAACAATGTGGTCAGTAAGTTTCAACCGTAGAGCAGAAACCCCGTCTCTCCTATTAGTTACACGTCCCCATCGTTAATTTATTCGGCCCATTACGTTTGTGCTGTTTCAACAATTTCCATCCCGGCAATAGTTAATATAGTTAGGTTAGAACGCTTTGTCGCTTATACGCTATAACTGTTTCACTGTGCCCGTGGACAATCTAAACAAAGGTTTCGTCCATTTCATAGATTAAAATAAAGATAGTGGACTTAATTTGGTATGCGCATAAACCAAAACCGCGAACAATATCGTTTGCCGGCGTTACGGGATATCCTTGTATAATTTAGATGCACGTTCATCCACGTAACGAGAGAGCAGAAATTAATGTTATTGCACTTTACTATACTCTTTTAGTGGCTCATGTGCTTTATATTAGGATGAATGTGTTTCATTGTTAATTGCCAATTGGAGATAAATATATAAACATTGTATATTAAATATTGTCACCAGTAGTGCCATGAAACGTTACCTTTATTTTACACTATCCATCGCAAGACTTTTGCCTGTCGCTGTTGCAGTAAATTCACCACAAAAATAAGGTTTGCGTCTAACCGCATTGCTCCACAAACAGCCTGGCTAATGGAATTCAACAGCATTAAATTAAGTTTTTAAATTATCTTTTCAAATAACTCTTTGTAATCTTTGAATGTAAAAAGGGTGAAATTCTTTTCAGTCGTTTTCAAGATTAAGAACGGTTAAAATTTTATAAAATTCACCTACATCTTATCTGTTTTTCAAAGCAGTGGCTACGTACTTGTTATAAAGTATTCATGGACTCTTTCAAGGAATAATTTCTTAACCCGAAACTTTACAGCAGTTGCTATAAAAGTTTGCAAGATGAAAGATGTGACGGTATAATTAATTTAGTAATAGAGATAAATGTGCATCAATTATTAATAGTATTCTTCGCAATCATAAAGATGCTTTTGTTCAGGAACATAATAAATTAGAAGTGAAATAAAATATAGTCAAAACTTGAATTCCCTGAGCGAGGTACATTTTCATTCCGAATAACTTCAACAATTCTTTAAATAATTGTGCTACATGCTACTGTACGAAATTCGTAATACAGTGCATAAAATGCCTACGCAGTCGACTATGACAGAGGTAAACAATCTTCTATGACCTACTTATTCTATATGACGCCCTAGTGTAATATATCAGATCTATGTAATAATTAATTATTATTATAAATAAAACGGTTGACATATTATAATTAGGTCCGCGAATTAGCATTCGGAACTGCCGGTGCAGTGTAGTAACTGTCACAATGGGAAAGAGCTATTACAATATTGCACTACGTAAATACAACACAATGGCCGCCGCTCAGGCATAGATATGACAATATTGTGCCGAAAATATGTATATTATTATTGTATATGGGTCGCAGAGGACAATATTGTGTTCATTCAGTGTGTGCAGTGTAAACCGACCGGCCACTCTGCTGACTCGCCGGCACCAATCTATTATCTTCGACAACATATTCCGTCCTCAAAGATATGTACTTTAACAACAAGTAGCCAATTCAGCCATCTCGCTGGCCAAACATCTTACAATGCTTTACACTAACCACTACATCACAGTAATATGCTTACGTTCGCCGCAATGGAGCAGTGTACCGGCAAATACCTTAATATCTTGTTACAGTTGTTGCGTAACGAATCTACTTATATGTAATACAAAGCCATCCCAACAGTCTATCTATAGACAACGTATAAATTATTCAATCGCAAACATTGCATACAAGGAATAATGATTAAGGCCGTGTTAAATAGTATATCGGGAGCGAAGTACATCGGAACGATGATAACTCTGATATTTGATTAATGGTGGTTCGGTGAAATTTTGGCAGAACAAAACCGGAAAGAAGGATAGGTTACTGAAAGGAAATGTTGAAATACATACCATATACAAATTACCTCTAAGGATGCGGGCGTATTAACCCTTCCATCTATTCATATTATTCCCGGATAACAGAGTATCTTGAACTGACAGCCGAGATAATAATCTATTGTAAAGTTTTATTGTGAAGATGTTATTTGTTTTACGAGTCGTAACAAATAGTTGTTTTTAACAGCACACTATAGTCTATGGAATGGATATATATGTAAACTGAGCATATAATGTGACCTACAAACAAATTTATTTCGACGTTGGCCGCGATTAAAAATGTTTTTGCGGGCACTCAGAATCAGTGGGACTTGAGGAAGTTAATTCTTAAACTCCGAAAGTCTACAAATACAGACAAGTGAAAAGTTAGATAGTATCGGTGCACGAGTCATTAAACTATGGATTTTACGTTTGCTTACGTCTGGTTTCGGAAGGTTTTTAAAGAAATGCAATGACACTTTTTCTTTTATCGTCGACCTTTTAGGTTGTACTCAACCTACTTCCGTCGATTCCGGTTAAGGGGCTATAAGAAAATGGACTTTCACAAACATTTTTTACCTTCTATTTTCTAGCGAGATTCTGATGTAAAACAATGTACATACAGTAAAACTTGTGCTGGGAAGAATTGCTTTTGGGATGTTACATTGTTATTTTATACTAATTTATCTCCCTCTCAGTAGTAGAGTAGGCCCGTGCCCAGCAGTGGGACAGAACATAATACAGGGCTGATATTATTATTATTGTATTATAATTTATCCCTGTGATTTTGCCCGTGTATATTTCCAATTTATGAATATTAGGTTTACACGAATTTTCAAGCTATCATTGCTCCCGAGATCCACTCATTCGCTGTCGACGAGGACAATATTCCGTATTGGTTGATGGACATCTCAGGGTACCCGGTGCTTGGGTAGGATGTTGCGTTAAGGTATTTACAACTATGTACAGAACAACGGGTAGCGTTAGATTGTTTTCTAAATATTCAATTTTATAAAATCTTTTCTAGGGTAAATATATTGTTCTAACGGTGAAGGAAAACATCGTGAGGAAACCTGTACATCTGAGAAGTTCTCTATAGGAATTTCGAAGGTGTGTGAAGTCTACCAATCCGCACTAGGCCAGCGTGGTGGACTTAAGGCCTAATCCCTCTCAGTAGTAGAGGAGGCCCGTGCTCAGCAGTGGGCAAGTATATAATACAGGGCTGATATTATTATTATTACGGAACCTGCAAGATTTTAAACCCAACTATATGTCGTAGTAAGTGAATGAGTCATACTTTGTTATTTACGCGTAGATACCGCCAGTCAATATTTGGTATATTCAAATTAGTTATAATCACAACACAGTGATTTACACAATATGAATCACATAAAAAATGATAATTATTTTTGTATAAAAAATGCCAAAAACTTCTGGCTGTAATCATTTATTAAGGTAGGATGACCAAACATAGTCCAGTTATTCCTAGTAAAACATTACCCGACTATTACAATTTCTATTATGTTGGTTTATATCTCTTCGATCACAAACCAAATTGCATCTGCGACTGCTTCCAATTTTGAAAATGGCAGTGCCATTTTCAAAATAGCTGAACTTTTTCCTTTAGTTGCTCCTGACGGTGGCCAAATTACTATTTCCATGAAGTAAACTAGTAAAAAATAAAAAAAAACTTACATCGTTGTTTTAACAATTACAACAACATATCTAGTCTGTTGATCATTTACTTTTATTGTTTTTTTGTCTTTTGTTATATTATCACAATATTTTATTGAACTCAAGTGAAGTGTTCCAATCATGGCTCACCACATGTTTCTCAAACAAACAAAAACAATGGCGGGAAATTCATCCGATTTATTGCAATATTGTTGTTTAATATTATGCTGGATCATGAATATGAATGAATATTTTATTTATATTTTTCATAAAATTTTAGGATATTTTTGTAGACCACGGACAAGGTTTTAATTGTTATTTTTTGTAATATAAAACTGTCTTTAAATACGTTATGAGTAAAAAAATCCGTTAAAGTTTATAGAATTTGTATTTAAGCTAGCAAAATACGTTCCTACTATAGCCCATCATCCATTTTATGGAAAAAGAAAATTGGCGATGTAATACAAAAAGCATAATTTTTTGTTGTTTGTTTCTTTATCATTAAAATATTGCAATTTTATCAAATGTTTCAACGATTTTATGAAGATTTTAAATAAGGTGAGCCATCAATGGTACCTTTACCTTAGTTATTCAAGAAAACCGCCCTTATTAATAACGTATATTAAAAGTAATAAGACATGGTATTACTAAAGCAATTTTGTGATTTAAATGTAAATAAAGAGGGAAGCACGCACACCACTGCGCGCCCGTCCCGGGCGGTCCGAAAAGATGAAAATATTTTCATGTTTATGGAACATGCCCCATTAGGATTGCTAATGAAACTAATTATGTATTTATTTAACTGTAAAATAAATAAATAACAGCTGGATATTTATTCACGAGACGTAAAATTCAACATTTGTTTACGAATACGTTATTTCTATCTGGACTGAAAAAAGTGTTATCGCTTTAAATTAAAGTTTTTTATTCGACTGTGCATTTTCAAAATTGGGTTCGGAAAAATAAATACATAAGGCGTTGACCACAAGTTAAACAATAGGCTAAAATCTATTATCACCTTGTAACCTAATAAATAGTAAAGCCTATTTTATTTACGCTTTCAGAAATGCGAACAAAAACCGTATTTAAAAATAAACACTACAGAATGAAAACGGCCTTTAAAAGTGGCTCTAAAAACCAAATACATCCAAATGTATTTATTATTGTTTCTGGCTAGGCCCTACAGATCCGTCAAAATCCTATTGAGAGTGCCACAATGAATGTTGACTTCATCTTTGTTATTTTCTTGTGGCGTTCGGGGGCCAGGGCACTTGAATAAAAGATTCGTATATTATCCCGGGCTTGCTCTGAGTACAATAGGACAGCGACAACGCACCCACTGTAATTCAGTGAGCGGCTTGGCAACCGCATTGTATTATTATATAGCTGCTTTTCCCTGCCGACAATCTAATTTAAAGGTGAGTTCCGATATTTAATACTGAAATATTATAATCATGTTATAATGCTTTTGTACGGATTCAGAGCAAAATGTATGCTGTCCAACTTTATAAGGCATCCTATTATTATGCACTGACGATCACAATGCGAATCGCTACTCGTAGAGCAACCTACACCAATATGTTAAAACGCCACATGTTCATTATTACATCAAAATTTGAAGCAGAAATTTTCTAATTCACCGTCGAACGTCACAAAATTTATACTTAATGCAACCTGACATAAGCTTACTTCATCCCCGGAGAGATAAGCAAACATACAACTAGTGCAAGCCACTTTTGTGGGTTTTTATAACACAATTTTCCCGCGATTGGATACTCCGGGGAGTGTTAGCGGCCGGTCGTAAACTCAGACAAATCGTTTCTGCAACGTGCATGAAAAAGTATGTTGTGCTGACCCCACATTGCAGCGGGATAAAGGCAGGTAAAAGAAGATTTGTAGGGACAGCGTGGCATAATTGCGTGGCAGGAGTTTCGTGTTAGAAAGTTCATTGTGGTTGACGACTCCACGGTGACATAAAAAAATAATTTTCTAGTATTTTTTTATTGTAATATTTTGGTAAAGTTCTGTGGGACTATATGGAAGTGCAAAGCGTTATGGCAGTATTAAAAAAAATATATCCCCTTTTCAGTGTAAGGACATTCTGATTTATATTCACTTGCATGGATAAATACGCAAGAGAACGAGATTTTTGATGATTGACGTCCGCAGGATTATCTTAGCCCAAATCTCCAAGCTTTTAAAAATAACGCGTTAAATGTTTACTCAATAGAAGCGGGCCATTTTGTTTCCAGTTACTTATGGTGCTGTACATATTTTAACAGCATTTTCCTGTGTTTATAAAAGTATTTTATTTATTAACGCGGAACTCTTATAATCATGTTTTTAAATATAAGTTATTTTTGGCCTTTTTTTATGTAACATAAAAACACATATTTTTTCACTGATATAATAAATGCGAAAATTTGTGATAATATTTTGATATTTCGATATGTTACAAGTAAACGCAGCAATAGTTAGAAGGATTTATGTAAAATTTGGGACACAGACAACCCACATCATAGATTAAAGCTATCCCGATAGTATGCTCCCATAGAACAAAGTGGATTTTTTTAAATCTGATTTCTAAATAGATGGCACTTATAAATCGCTAGAGTGACCAAGGCACTTTTGTAAACTTTCGAACTTAGGAAAGGATATGCACGCGGGCGAAGGCGCGAGAACCACGTAGTTCAAAATAAACAAAAAGCTGTCACACAACGTATACAGTTTTATTTGAGTTTACGTAAAGAATTTGGTGGTAGAGTTAAGTCGCAATGAAAAACTTTCACTGCGTCCCCGTCTGAACAACTTGGATAGGAGAAAAAATATTTCTCCGCTCCACTTCTGAAGTAGTTAGGAGACACTGTAAATAAAGGACCGGACACATCCGGTATTGAATACACAAAATGAGATCGTTCCACGAATCCTGAATCCGAGTGTAGGCAAATTGTGATCGTTGCGAGAACGACTAAGGTCACGCATCAGTGGGCTGACATTATTTGTCAGAGTGGATCGGAAAGCAATTTAACCTAACTCGAGACTATTTGTCACACATAAAACGTGATCTATGTGAGCGTCTCGCCGATACATCCCTCAGCGGGCACCCGTTTAGGAGAGGGAGGGGATTTTAACTCACGACTGACAGGGTGATAGGGGCCTGTTTATGTCTTATAAACGGCACAGCGAATAAATAGCCGCTTTCATTTAATGTTACATATTTTGACGGTACAGTGATATAATTGAGTTTATAAATGGATACCCCGGTATTGGTACATCGGTATTTGTTACTAAATAGCAAATTATTATTGATAGTATTAAATTACAATTCCGTGATGCGTGAAACGTAATACGGTTTTGGGTTTGTTATAATTCGGTTTGCGCATTTTTAAACAACCGCTATGCAACCCACATTAGCCTGGGGCCCGAGTTAGGATAGCAAGTATGTTTATTTTTTTTAAATAAACGTTATTCTAGTCATAACTAATTTTACGCGAATGTTAGACATTGAAATAAAAACTAAAAACTATTTAAACGGATTTTATCGCGGTTTTTTATATTATTATTTTCTCCCGACGTTTCGAAGACTTTGCAGCCTTCATGGTCACGGGGGACTGAGGTGTTGTTCATCCGTAAAGTCAAAGTTACAATATCTACCTACATTTTCAAATATACAACTTTTAAAATTTTATCTGTTGACGGTCCGATCTACGCAGAATGAGCTCACAGTGTCTTGAGGTCTGGCAGCCGGTCTTTTGGGATCCGATTTAATTAAATGTAGAACAGGATCCCAGGCTTGTGCAAGCTTCCAACCATCCTCCCTATTGAAATTTGGGTGTTTTTTAATTTCAATAGCCTCGCGAATCATCCTAGGAAGGAATAGGTGTTCTTTGGCAAGGATTTGTGGCTTGTCTAATCGCAAATAATGATTGGAGCCTCCTTCAGAATGTTCAGCGACTGCAGACTTCGTAGAGCGTCGGTGTTTCACGTCAGCTATATGTTCTTTTACGCGGGTCCCTATATTTCTTTTTGTTTGTCCTATATAAGAGAGGCCACAGTTGCAGTCTATCTTGTATACACCCGGTTCTTGCAGAGGTATATGGCACTTGACAGGTGGTAAAAATTGACTAATCTTCTTAGGCGGCTTGAAATAGGTTTTTATATAGAAATTGTGTCTAAGAAGTTAGTAGATAATAACATACCTGTGGAATATGCAGAACTACTCCAACACTGCCTTACATCTGGCTATATGTTGTGGAATGATCAGTTCTATGTACAAGTAGAGGGGTGTAGCGATGGGCTCCCCTGTATCTCCGGTAGTCGCCGATATATTCATGGAGGACTTCGAGGAGACAGCCCTGACAACATCACCGGTCTCTCCAAGGTTTTACAAACGGTACGTAGATGATACTTTCACAATTTTACCATCGGACAAAGTATCTGCATTTTTAAATCACCTTAACTCCATCAATAATAAAATCCAATTCACTATGGAGTTAGAACACAACAAATATCTTGCTTTCTTGGATGTTTTAGTCATTCGTAATCCTGATCAGACCTTAAGTCATACTGTGTATCGGAAACAGACCCATACTGATAAATATCTGAACGGTGAATCTCACCACCATCCAAAACAGTTAGCTACCGTGGGCAAATCATTGTTTCAGAGAGCACGAGGAATCTGTGACGAGAAACACCTGGCCGCTGAGCTACAACATGTCAAGCAAGTACTGCGAGACAACAAGCTCCAAATTCCACGCCGCCGTCACAGAGACCGAGTGAAACCAGCCACAGTTGAACGTGTTCCGGTTGTACTACCATATGTGAGAGGAGTCAGACAAGATTGGCTACATCCTGAAGCGTGCTTCAATAAAAACCTATTTCAAGCCGCCTAAGAAGATTAGTCAATTTTTACCACCTGTCAAGTGCCATATACCTCTGCAAGAACCGGGTGTATACAAGATAGACTGCAACTGTGGCCTCTCTTATATAGGACAAACAAAAAGAAATATAGGGACCCGCGTAAAAGAACATATAGCTGACGTGAAACACCGACGCTCTACGAAGTCTGCAGTCGCTGAACATTCTGACGGAGGCTCCAATCATTATTTGCGATTAGACAAGCCACAAATCCTTGCCAAAGAACACCGATTCCTGCCTAGGATGATTCGCGAGGCTATTAAAATTAAAAAACACCCAAATTTCAATAGGGAGGATGGTTGGAAGCTTGCACAAGCCTGGGATCCTGTTCTACATTTAATTAAATCGGATCCCAAAAGACCGGCTGCCAGACCTCAAGACACTGTGAGCTCATTCTGCGTAGATCGGACCGTCAACAGATAAAATTTTAAAAAGTTGTATATTTGAAAAATGTAGGTAGATATTGTAACTTTGACTTTACGGATGAACAACACCTCAGTCCCCCGTGACCATGAAGGCTGCAAAGTCTTCGAAACGTCGGGAGAAAATAATAATATAAAAAACCGCGATAAAATCCGTTTAAATAGTTTTTAGTTTTTATTTCAACTAATTTTACGTTTCTATAGCAACTAGCAAAAGAATGTACAATTATACCTATAATTCTGTCATATTTCTCCGCTGTGGTGCGTAATTCATTTTGACAATTTGAGACTATTAATTGTGCGCTTGAATTTCTTACATTAGTCTTTAATTTTATTGGGTAATTAGAATTTGCTCGCGGCTCCATCCACGAGAAAAAATTCCAGGATTAAAGTCCCGCTTTATATTTTCCCGGGATAAAATGGAGCCTAAGTTACAACTAAGTTACACCGCTATATAAGTTACAGCGCCAGTAATATATCGGTGAAATTTACATTAAATTCTATGAAATAGTTTTTCCGCGATGCAGACAGACAGACAGACGGACAGACTTTAACTGTCATTCTAAAAACTATACTTTTACGTCTGTTGCTCTTATAAACATCCGCATATTAGTTTTTCTTCAGTATCTATAATGTACAGACATCAGCCTGTTTAAATTTTATTATATGTATAGTTATATAGTATGAACTCTTACAACCCTACGTATAACAAAAGAGATACAAATACAAGAATAATTACCGCCCTCTGCCTTCATTTGAATATAATGCAACCACTATAATTACTTGGTATTTTGATAGTAATATTCAATGTGCTATGAAGACAAGCACAATGGCCTTGCGCTACTTTATAATCCATAGTTATGGGTGATGTTACTGTTTATGAGCAGGCGTGGCACTCACTATTAGTACGCCATGTGCTCTTATAATCGTTTTCTGCAGTGTTTATTTCTCTAGTTAAACGATATATTAAATAAGATTTCGTAAATTATATTATGTCATGTTTTCAATTATCTATTTTCGATTGTTAATAGGCAATTTGCCAAAACAATCTGCATAATTTTAGACCACTTCAATTCACAGACGTTAATTCTAGAACATTCTAAGGTTTACCAGGGCCAAACAATTAACAAAATGAACTCGACCGAGGTTTGCTTATTGAACTAAAAAAAAATATTCGAGAAAAGAGAATAGGCTAGCATCAAATGCTAAGACTTTGACATACGGTTATTTTTTCGTTTCAACAATGGCAATGTAACCTTTTCACGAAGTTTGGCCAGGCTTGCGCTCGACTGGTTTTCTTCTAAACTAACCCTGACAGAATTAACCAAGACAATGAAATAGTGAAACAGCGAAATTTGCCCAAAGCTTTTTTTGATACCCGCCTGTGTAGCATCTGGAATTAAAATGCTGATGAGTCTCCAGTCCTGGGGCCTTATTCTCTATCCCGCACGTTATTTTGACAGTGCGTAACAAGCTCGTAACACAACGCATCATGTTTAGGACTATAGAAATTTGCCTTATAGAATACCATTCCACGCACATTTCTCGAAGATAACATGACACGGCCGCGTTACGCGTTTACACTATCATACAGAATAAGGGCCCAGAATTTTAACTCATCACTGGTTTAAGCTGTTATAGTTCTACTTAATAACAGTTTTCATTAACTTAATATTTACACTAACCAAGTATATCGGTTTCCATATCAAAACCAAATCGCAGTCATTTCATAGAAACTCTAACAACTTAAATGCAATTTCAAATCATAGTCAAAGTATGATATCGCAGGTGTCCGAGAGTATAATCTACGAGGAAGCCAAATGACGGAGCAACAAGTCTATAGTAGTACGCGGTAGTTGTCAATAAGATGTCAGTCGGCAGAGGATACAATGCTCGGCGACATGTTCGCTGCGTCAGTCGATCGGCGAGTAAAATGGTCGTTGTGCCGCGCCACTCGGATTTTCGGAAGACAGAAAATTGAATTGGCTCGTATCGGCGCAAACAGTTAGTGTTGAAAACGTACCTATTTACTGTGACAATTGTTTAGCTAACTATAATGTCTTTTATATACATAGAGGGTATGGTTTTTACTGCATTAAATAGAATATTATTGCACTTTTACCACATTGAATCGCTTTTAGAAAATAATAACGTCTTCCAAGTCAAATAAGCGTGTATTTAATTAAGCGAACGTGCGGAAATTTAATCAAGTGAAATATATGAAATCACAGCGTTCACTGTAAAAACAGAAACTGTATTGCTAGGAAAAATATTATACATATGAAATATGATGTATTAGTCGTTCATTTAATTAAATTGAAAAGAAATAAAAGTGTTTACACGTTGACTGGATGGTGAGACGGGTGTGTTTACATGCCGCGGCACTATACTAGCAAATGTCGGGTATAGAATAGCGCAGCAGTCGGTGCTCGTTCCGGCGCTTCTCGGCAGCCTTCGGCGCTCGCGGCGTTAAGTAGTTAATTGTGTCAGTGGTGCTCAACATGGCCAAACTTAAATGAAATACTGCTGTTCCAATGTTCTATAAATACTCGCGAAATTGCATTCAGTGACAGCAAACCATCATTTAATGTATGTATGTATATACAGCGCGTGACTAGAATAGAGTTGTGTTTTGTAACCTCAGACTAAGTCAGGTCAATATTGTTCTTTGAACTGTAAGCGAGCGGCAGGTATTCAGATTTATATTACACGAATTGAGTTTCCAAAACAAATAAATCTTGAACATACACTCATTTTACTTCCGCCGATCGGTACACAAAGTTAACCAAGTTATTCTACTTCATAAATGAAATATAAGATCATTCAATTAAAGTTGTAGAATTTGGGAACAAATGTGCGCCGGCTTTGGCTTCTTAATACGTACAGAAATACATAATTATCGATGTGGTAAATGTATAATGATTTCTCGATTGCGTTTCAACATCGACAATTACATAATGTAATGAATACTTTGAAAATTGAATTCCGTCGAATCGAGTATCGAAATACAATAGATCGGTATCTTATCAATTTGTCGTTTTAAACTGAATTTCTTTATAGATTTTAGAATTTGTATTTTGCTCCAATAAACAAAATACTTTTGTTACGTAACATAATTACATTAGTCCAATTCGAATATAAAATAGCAAAGGAAATGTTTATATTATTTAGAGAAAATCTTCGAAGTACGTTTCATGCTAACAAATACTATATTCCCAAAACATACGTTTATAATGAAAAACGAAACTCTATTACACTCGTACGTGTAACCCGCATCTTAACTATACTTGAGATCCAAGCTGTTTCTAGATAACATGACAAACTATTAAGTGGAATATAAACCGGAGCCGAGTGGCTTTCTTAATCTTCAACCACACCCTGACACCGTCCTCACCAGAGATCAAAAGATATGCGCTCAGTGAACACTCGTTCATTAATTTCACCGCGTAAAATCTCTGCCAAATTATGTTGATTCCAGTATAAACGTTATTACTGTTTCAGAATCGTGTTCAAGTTTTCGTTATGCTCTTATCTATTCATGTTTACATGAATGTCATTCTTAGTATGTTTTTATATCCGAGTACTATAGTATTTTTTAAACCTCTGTTTAAAATCGAATAATTTTACGTAACATAATTAAAGAAAACCATTAAATGCAAAATTTTATAAACTCTAATATTGTGATTTGCGTTATGAATATAAATGATTGTTTATCCTTCTTTAATAGTAATTATTTAACTAGACCGGGTCAGTGAAGTTTAGTTTAAATATAATAAACCCACACACATGTGAAATATAAATGTACTATATATTACACAGATATCTGTACATTTATTTATGTAGAAATACGTTTTATTTATGTATTGAGATGTTTATTTATATCACCTCAAGATTTATTGGATGAGAATGCCTTTTAGAGTTAAGTAAAAATAAATTATAAATGGTGGCTACTGTTTTCACGAGTAGATATTCTTAAGTTATCCACTAGAATGTTTTACTCAAGGAAATGACTCACAAAGTCAGTAATCACATAATGAGCGTTACAAATTATTGGCACAGAGCCTTAGTTTAAACCTGCAATGAGAAAGAGTATTAGTTCACAATAAATAATTTAAAATGTCTCTAGTCTCCACGCGGTAGTCAGAACCATTTTTTTAATAACGTATCGTACCTATTTATGTTTACTATGAATGAACCGGCTTTTTATACAAGAGTAATCTTTAAATACTTTTTTTTAACGAAAATGCCTTTACCGACTCCTTCACTGTGGGCGGTTTCATAGGCGATGGCGATACATTACAATTCATCAGTTATCACGTACGGGTCGTATCTAAATCAATAAATTTAACCATGGCTATTGTAATACTCTAAGTGGCAGAAGATGATAGTTGTCTTTAAAAAAAACAATAAAGGAATAAGTCCGAGATGAGCCGCAGACCATAGTCTCTGGACGCAGGCTGCAAGCGACACTCCTGGTTTCTATGAATTTCTATGAAAATATTCCGAGCAACGCGACATTGTAGCATGAGGCCGTGGCGTGCGGCTGCGCCCGACCGCATCACGGACTTACCATTTTATTTTCGAGAAAATAAAAGACCAAATGACTATGCGATGCCCGCCTGTGCAGTCGCTTCATTAGATTCCGCTTAAAGAACTCAATATTATACAAAACAGAAAGCTCATTATACTAAGTTTCTTTAGTATCCTTCGTAATACGCATCAAATATTGACGTTGATCTATATTCCAAGAGTAAATTGCGTCTAAAATATGTAGTCTTATAAAGACATCAAAACGATCTCAGTACATTTGAAATCTGTGTCACAACGTAAGTAAAATACGTTTCCTTACGTTGAAATAATTTACATATCACGCTCTAATGAGGAAGACAAACATTGCGAGATATCACGACATAATATCCAATTTATGCGAAATTTTGAAACGTTGCATGGAAAGGCGGATGGGTAAACATTACATGAACGGATTTGTGAGTGATTACTTTTGATTGTAATCTAATTATGCTTATTTATAATTAATGTTTACAGATGAAGTTTGTTTGTATGTTTAGCAAATACGATGAAGGAGAAAACCTTCTCCTACAATTCTTTTACTAATTTAAGAAATAAGTATCTATACCAAAATTCCTATTTTGGGATAAAAGGGACTATCCAGAATAGGAACTTTGTAACATGATCTTATGACTACTGGTCATTATATTAGATGTTGTGAGTGATGAGGCGACCATATCGCGCGCCTGATAGTAAACGCCACTATTATAGACGCGAGATCATCCATCTTTAAATGTTATTTAATATGTGTTTCACAATTAAGAAAATCTTATGCTAAACAATGTTTTACAGATTGGGTGACGTAGGAGGGCATGTTTCCGCTATTTGATACGTGGCTCGCTCAATCTTAAAATTAGACAGCACCGCGTTGTGTAACACTCGTTATAAGATATAAACAAACACGCTTTTTATCCCCGAAGGGGTAGGTAAAGGCGCAACTTGTGCACCTATTTTCTTTTGTGTTAATTCCGTCCCATGATTTGATAGGGAGCGAGCCTATCGCCATATAGGGCATAAATTCCAAACTTCGTGCTGATTTATTATTCTGCTCTACCTGGGAATCGAACTCGATACTTTAGAGCTGCAGTCATACCGTATTGCAACTATGCCACCGAAGAACTCATCATTTTAAAAGCTATATTTTAAGCCCCATAGGATAATTTTAAATGTTCTGGATTCTAATACCTAGTATATCTAATAAAATTGCTCATGCAGCTAGTCAATATTACCGGGCTAAGTAAAGCGATGCTACGTCCGGTTCCGCTGCAAGTTGCACTGAACTATCAAATCGAAATACGCTAACGGTCATATATTGATGTATGTTCGGTATCGTAAACTTATGCAACATGTTCTCGACTTGCGAAGACAAACTTGCGAGTACACTTTTATACCCAACCAAAATATCTGTATATATTTGTATACTCTGTAAGTAACATGAATTTTCACTAAGCTAATTCTTCAGTATCTTTTTCTGATGTATATTCAATTGGAAACATAATTATGAGTAATGCTCACTAATGTTATATCTTATCACGTTTATATCTGTAAAGGGCAGAAGGTCAAATGAATTCCTTATTTCAGCAATCCACAATAATCAATAAAATCGCTTAGGAATATTGTAAAAAAAATAAATTAAAATAAGTCTACTGTTGACGTTAGTAGATTAACTGCAGGATTTAATGAAGGTACAATGTACATTGCATAGTCGCGCTCAAAGTTTAGCGAGAACACTAGTTGAGATCGTTTATCGTAACAATTCTACGTTTAACATGTAAGTTCGAATGCGAGTGTAAAGGAAAGCAAAAACTATATTTTTCTCACATTGCCCGCGCTGAGTTAAATCTTTCTTTCAGTCTCATATCACAGATTTGTAATTTGTGAAACTGAAGTATAATTTATACGTATTTTCCTTACTCATATACTATTTGTTAATACAAAATCCTTAAAACAATCGTTGTAACATTCCTTAATTCCTGGAACACAATGAGACCCAGAAACAGTACGGACAGATTGATCGAATTTTGTACAAACTTTGGATAGAACATACCCAAGTCAAATTCAGCAACTGGGGTACATAATGGATTTAAATCGTATTTCCTTTATTGGTAACTGGTGAGGGAGGTTTCGACACCCGACAGCCAGCTTTACAGCCCTCCTATCGATGATATTAATAAAGTTTTATTACAATACGTTTCAACTGTTACGCAAATACTATTTTACATATGTTCAACCACAGATAACAATCAAAAATATGGTAAATATCAATATCATATCAATGACAGATTTTCCATTTTTGAAAAAAAAAATACTGGATTATTTTTATTTGTTAAAATTATATGTAAATTAAGCAGACCAGATTACACATCCTAGAGATTTATCAGACTCTGTGAGAACTAGAGGCAAATGCGCGCGGGCTGCGGCTCATTAATGTTAATAGTGGCACATTAATCTCTGTTGATGAATGTAATTATGAGCATTTACGTTACATCGAAGTCGAGATGAATCCTTGCATTAGTCGCCTAATCTGTGAACAATTTTATACAACTAAGTAACGAACAAGTCGCTCGCCTCATCGTGAGCGCCAGACTTGCCAAACACACTTTGCAAAATCGTTCAGAGTTCAGTAAAACTAAATGCCACCATAATACGTCTCAATATACCCAGTAATTAAATTGCCAATATCATTCAAACAAGAATAAAAACAAGAATAAATTACAAAACAATTGTTGTTGTTCAACAATTACTTGGAATCATAAACGGAATAATACAGCTTTCTCAAAACAGGTACATTTAGCACCGACGCCGCCGTATTAATATCAACAAAGTTTTTTTTTTGTGACCTCAGCTCTTGAAATGTTCCTTGTCCCCAGCTGGTGTTGTTTTAAACAGTTTTCTTCAAGTAAATACATTTTTGTTCTTAGCTATTAATGTACCAAATGAAGTTGCCTGTTTTAAAGGTCACGTAAGTTCTATGAACTTGCCATTTAATTTATAAAAAAGTAGCAAACATTCGTAGACACTCAAAAGTTGTGTGAGGTTATATAAAAAAGAAGCTTCAACATTTGTAAATTTATAAGGTGAATATAAACTCTGCAAATCATAGATATGGGTAGAGCTGGTTCTGCATCTGCCTGCTTATTCAGAGATAAAAGGACCAGCTTAATTAACAGATACCGTTTGAAGAAAAATAGCAAATTTAATGATTACTATGCAGGCTTTAAAAACAAAACCCAATAAATTGTAAAATAATGGAATAGCACAACAAGAGAAATATTTATGCCATTTTTTTTTTATAAAATTTCGAAAATTGTCAACGAAACGCGATGAAAGGATCTTAAATTGAAAATGCCTTTGGACGTTTATTCGGTGTTTACTACGAAAAACGTCCACTCTCAAAATAATCATCCTGCACACCAAATGCATTCATTCAGCTTGTAGTTGTTGAATGAAGTATTTCGTTTGACAAACGGAACAACGCATTTTTGTCGCTGTTTCGGGAAACTGCAGGCATAAAATTCGGCTTTTTTAAATATTGACAAAAAAATGTTTGAAAAGTGTTATTGCCTGAAAAGCCTTTTTCGGTCGCACAAACAAAATATTTTAGAGCGCTGTGTGCTTAAATAAATTATGACTAAATTAATTTTGGTAGTTTACTCGCGGTAAAGTCCTTTTTTTTGTTTTGCCTATGCATACGGATAGAACATGCTAGTCGAAATATTTCTAGTAAGTATAAAAACGCGTTATTTGCAACATACTTTTATATTTCCCGATGAAGCTAAATGGCTACGCGCTTGTATTTTGTCCCGTGGCCAAGTTTTAACAAGTTTCTTAAAACAATGACATCCTTACCTGACAAACTTATTTGTGCACAGCTTTTCTTTTACAAGAAATTTTGATAGTGTAGTTTATAAGATATTTTTTGTTTCACTTACAGTTAGTATTCGAAATTTATTTTTATCAACACTTAATGTTTAATATTTCCTCTCTTTAGAAAATCTCTTTCTGTCGAGGGCAATAATTAATGAATTTGTATATATTCTACTACTCGACTAAAGTGAGGTATGATAAGGACTATAACCTAAAAGGAAAAGCAATTTCGTGTGTCCCAATACATCTCTTCAAACATATTTAAACATGAGTGTGTGTGACTGATGAATGGATCAAAGCAAACCACATGCGTGGAAGGCTTTCTAATTAACAAACGATGTTTCTGAACAAACACTAGACCACATCGCGTTTTGAGAACGGTTGTAATCTAGTCCGTAAAGTACTGATTGTGAAACCTCACATTAAAGTTCACAGACAGAATACAGCCCGCTGTTCGGGGAACACATTCAGAGCCACTATTGTAAGATTTATTACATAACAACAATAACAAGGAAAGGACTCGTAATCATGCCGCTGTTAACCAATAAACATAGATATAAAGTGAGTTGACAAATACAAATTAGTATCCTGGCGGAGTCTATTGTTTTATTTATGTGCGGGAGTCCTATACACGCCGCCGCGCCGCACTGAGCCAATAAAAAGAAGGATTACGGTTCATATGTTTTTTATAGCTGTTATCTTTCTTATTTCCGCTTTATGGAATGGTTTTCGAGCATTACTAGAAATAAATTAGGTTTGAAAGCACTTAAATGGAATCCTTTGTATAGTGACAGAAGTTATGGATGGTTAGAGCACAGATGCTTTCGTCCGTTTTTTGTGAAATATGTGCGTACTAAAATTTCAGTTATAGCATTAGTACCCTTAAATATATAATACATTTTACGACAATTCGCGGAATGGTATTTCTAAATAAGAATACTTCGTAATAATATCCGTTAAATCGATATTAATTTATGGATTATATTAACAGCTGAAAACATCGAGGTCATTGCTGAAACACTGACACAGCGCAAATTTATATTACATTTTATTAGTAAATTATTCGTTAATGGTATTAGAAAGCCCAGGGGAAATACGTTACTATATCTTTTTATAATCGAAATCTTTTTGTGCCTGTAATGTTATTCACGCAAAACGGATTCTAAAACCATTGTTGTAATTGTTGACAACGTGCGAATAAAAACTAACTATCTTAACTATTACAATAACACAATATAAATGATTGCTGACTAATATAATGTTACACCAATTACTCCATTACTTAATTAGTTGTCAAAGGATTTTTGAGTCATCGCTTCAACTAATCCACAAAAGGCCATCACTTACTAAGTTACTGCAATTCACTGTATTTTATTGCAAAAGATGTACTGTCTACTTTCAGTTTCATCCCAACATAAAACGACAAGTCACGGCGGAATGAACCTTTCCCGATCTAAGCTCCGAGAGCGCGGTACGTGCTCGAGTGATTTTTTAGCAGTGACAGTATCATCGGGCTAAAGAAATCTATACAAGTAAGTGGCGATGTCAACGCAGCTGTGGTTCGAGACACTCTACATTATCCCACGAGACGGCGGGCCTCTAATGGCGCCGCACTCATAAATACAAGGCCTGCATGAACCGACAACGTTACTAAATATCACGAAAAAATATATTTTAAAACCGGGCTCCGTCACTTGCTATTGGTATGCAAAGTATAACCGTTGTTTTATCACCGCGCGACACGCCCCATATGGCGCTACGGCCGCGGACAGATTGTATAAATCTTTTATATTTTTGCCTCGTTTCTATATTTTTACACGGACTATGCATATTTACCGATGTTAATTATAAAAATAGCGCAAGCCGTTGGAATGTTTGTGTTTCTTTGATTCATATAATATCTTTGTTATTGGCAAACGTGGAGTCCAGTTTAAAGGGGCTGGTAGCAACGAGTCGCCGGGTCACGACAGAATGACGCAGAGCGACAAACGCAAGGAAATTACTCCGCTTGGCCGGGAAATTGAGATGCTTCTCGTAAAAACGAGCTTTGACTTTCTTAATGTGAACATAGAACAAATCTAACCATCATAAGTTTAATGCATGCTATTTAAATGTGACTAAATTTTATTAAACCAAATCTTTAAATCCGAAATGGGTCTAGACGTAGAATGATAAAACTTTAATAGCCATTTAAAAATTTTGCATTAATATAACTGTTATGTGGGTAAGTATAACAACTTTTATTAAAATGAGATATTCACATTAGAAAGAATTTGGTATTAAAATTCGTTTGTAAATCTTCTTTATATGTAAATTACAAAGTACTCATGTCTGACTGTTTCAAACTTTAGTTCTAAATAATGGAGCATGTTATAACAGTGTTAAACATTAGTGAAGGTGCTGAATAAGCGAATACGTATTACAAGAAGCAAACGTAATAACGAACGCGGGTACGAAAGGTTAAGTCTTAGAGCTATGACACAGAATACTTTTAACCTCTACATAGATTTCAAAGGCGCAGACTGAAGTCAGCCGTAAAATATATTAAGATTAAAATTCTATTCAGGCGGGATTGTAGACGTGTGAGATCTAGGAACTAAGGGCAAATGCCACTTTTGAATATATAAATTGGCTAATACATACATAATACATACAAAGGGGAATGCATCGGATTTATTTGTTTGTCATCCGTATTCATAACGGCTTGTATTGGTTTATGGCACGGCATTGTTTCGAATGAACTACATTACGATGATTGCAGCACTATAATAGAGGAAATTACATTTAGTCGAATAGGAAAATAAAATTGAGACAAATATTTTTAGTAATAACTGTGTTAAAAGAAGAAATATCTAAGGTTACATTAAGACGAAAGATAAAAAAGGAATATATAATTCAAAAAGTCCATAGCAACCGCAACTTGTACCAACTTGGGATTACAGAACAATTTACATATCTCACTTTTTTATTAGATTATAACAGCCTGGAACATAAAAAGTTGGTAGACAAGTATTGTGACGTAATTATTCCAATGGGGCAAATTGTGTGTGAAACGTTAGAACAATAAATAACAATACCTCGTTGAGACAATGAAAATGAAAATTCCATTAACAATAATGCAATTGAACTACCTAAGGTTTCAGTGATCCTTTCTCGCCCGTAAACAATTGTATAAAAAGATATTGGAAGAAACATAAATAATGGCGCCGAAAAACACTTGCGACGGCGCAAAAGTAATTTGACGACGGTCCAACTTAAGTTCCCTTTTAGATATTAATTTTTATGGTTCAGATTTTTTTTACGAAAAACTTAGTGGACCTGGAAAATTTTCGTCAAGTTAAAAAAACCTCCATTTGGCATTACAGATACTTTTTGAAATAACATACTAAAATTCAAAGTAAAATTTCAACCGAATATTTTTTGAGGCAGAGAAAGACGTCGGCGCGGCGGCCTTCGCTTTTAACTACATTTCGGTTTATAATTCATAACGAACTGGATATAAAATATTTATAGAATCTTGCGAAATACCTACTTTAGAAAAGCCTTATCAATATAAATTTACCAAGTTAAAGATTATATGGGATTTTTCTAGGAAGGATGGCTGGACTTTATTAAAATTTAAAACAATACATTAATCGTCCATATTTATCGTTTTTTATTTATTACGAATATTTTGAAACCATTAGGCGTAAATGTAAACAAAAAAGCCGCAGCGTCATCAGATAGGAAGCCCGCTGGGGAGTGAGTGTGACGGAATTTAAAACTGTCACTGATAAGAACACTAACTCATAATAATGGTTTCGACCCGCCGCATACAGTTCTCGTAAACCGGCCACCGTCACGTCGCTTCCAATTTCAGCTATATTTATATTTTATGGGCCTAACGTTACCAATTAGACCTAAGTGCCACACTTAAACGTTACATTCGAAATTTTAGTGTGGTTGGTTCATGCTTTGCTGCAGTTACAAAACTACTCATTAAATAAAAATGTATCAAGCGATACATATTACAAGAATATATTCGGAAAGGGATTTTAATAAAAACTTTGTTGAAATTTTAGCAACGGTGTAGATGAGTTCTCTACGTTCATTCCTGTAGAGAAACGACATGTCGTCGAGCATAAGTTCCTCTGGAGAACTTGGACATGCATTGAGATATCTAGGTGTGTAAAGTCGTATGCGGCAGCGACATCCAAACTTTGTTTTATTTGAGTTACCCGGCATAAATGTGCGACGTACGATTGCACTATAAAGTCGGTATAACACTGTCAACATACTTTCCGACAATCTCAAAGATATATTACAATAAAGAGGTGGATATGCGATTACCATTTACGCAATCTGAAGAACTGCGTAAATGGTAATTGTATCATATGCGATATATATAATATATTGATTCTCCGTATTTTTTGTTCGTACCAGTCTAAATACGTTAATGCTTTTGTATGACACAAATGTCAAGAAATGTGTAAGCGGGCGTACGAAACATTTTCGTTTTATTTGTTAGGATAATTATTTATATTAATATGGTAGATCAATACGTTTTAAATATCATTGCCACTATCCCGTATTATTATAAGTATTCTTCTCAAATTAAGGTCTAGACACTTTCCAACGAATTTGTTGTTTAGGAAAATAGGCAGCAGTGACGACGCAGTTTGTTCGAATATATTTTATTATGAATATTAATATTGAACAATGCACTGACCTCTTTTCAACTACACTATAGACGAGGGAAAAAGTGTAGTTAGTCGAGCATAGTCAATTAAGGAAACCAATTAAGTGCGAAATATAATTATTATATAGCACATTATTATAATACAACGGATGGACGATGTATGTTATATCGGATGGTTAATTACTGATAATTCCAATATAGAGAATATTCTCTCTAAGGCTCCTTCTCGCGAACAACAACCGACAAACAACGTTAACTGGTAAATACTATGAGCTGAAGGAATATATTTAATAAATACACAGCTTAAGATGTATTCGAGGAAGTTTTTGATGGGTCTGATGTACTTTTAGAACTTTGCTCTGCATTTTGAAAACTGGAGATTTGTTTTTTCGATTTATAAAAATTAGACATTACTTTCTAGAACGATTTTATAGACCTCTGTTAGATATCCTACCATCTCAGAGGCCACTAAGCATTTAATTATGGATTTTTCTAGGCTAATGCCGAGTACTCGCATACACATATTTTTTGCAGATGGCGTTGGCATCGCATACATGTAGCTATGAACCGCTACAGTGATTGAGAGATTTTTATAGCCGGAAAGGCTTTCCACGCAGTTATTTATATGTCTAAACCCTTACATAAGATGTGTGTTTTATTAAGAACGCTTTCTCAGGAACTATAAGGCATACATATAAAAGTAACTATTTTGATCTGCCTGTCTATTACGCTTTCACGGCTGAACGACTAAACCGAATTCGACAAAATTCGGTATGAAGATAGTTTGAGATGCTGGTAAGGCCATAAGCTATTTTTATCTCAGGAAAATATATAGCATAACTTTTATCCCGAAAAAACTATTCCACAAGGGTAGAGCCGGGAGCAAAAGTTATTAACTAATAAGCTTGATAAATGGTAGTAAATAAAATGGTTTGCTGGGCAGCGGTTGTTAATGTCACCATACTACAAGAAGCTCGTAAAAGCCGAAACAGATAAAACGTCTAACTACTTAGATTTGGCACACGAGGTTATTGACACATGAGATGTTTACTCGACGATCACTTTTGCCAATAATGGTTTCCAGACTATCCATTTGGCTGATATACAGAACCGCGATCAAAATCTAGTTTCTGTTTTTTTTAGTAAAAAAAAAAGTGTTAGGTGTTGTCATAGTTCGAGTGCTGAAGCAGACCACGGTCTGATCTCAGAACGTGGTCTCCTATTTTCTAATCTATGCATCCTAGTTCTCGTTCCACAAACAAAAAATCTGTATAAACGATATATTAAAAAATTACGTTTAAAAAGATAAATATAATAATAATAAAAAAGTTATTTGTTTTCCTTGGCACAATTATTAATTTCGGCCATTTTTATTAATTCGTTTTATTGTCTCATCTGTCAAAATGGCAGCGTAGGTGGACTATGAACGATGGTGCAAATTTGATTTTGGTTTGATAATAATTTGTATAGTTATTTATTTGCTAAAAAATGTATCTCTTGAACATGGAAAACAAATTTGTTTGTTAAGTTAAAGACATACAATTTATACTATTCATACCCACTTTAATTTATTCAAAAATAGCTGCATCTATTGCAGATACATACATAAATACATAACATCACGCATTTTATCCCCGAAGGGGTATGCAGAGGCGCAACTAGGGCACCCACTTTTCGCCAAGTATGTTCCGTCCCATGATGTGATAGGGGGCGAGCCTAACGCCATATCGGGCACAAATTCCAGACTTCGGGCTGATACTGAACAGAAAAACCCAAATATCACTTTGCCCGACCCGGGATTCGAACCCAGGACCTCAGAGTGCTATTGTACCGGACATGCAATACAACTACGCCACCGAGGCAGTCATATAGGTCTATTGCAGATCACAGACACAAAACTAAAACAAATTACCACAACTCGTAAAAGAACTAAATAAGTATATGAACTTACAATTTTGAGTTTCCTTTAAATAATTTTCATAGTAAGTAGTATAAAGATTCTTTTTTAATTTTTTATTACAATTATTTTTAATATAAAACAGTATTACTGAGGGTTTATCATCAAAACTGATGTCATAAATATCTCTAGTGATTGATGTTTAACTAATCACTCCAATACCAAAACATACGGGTGAATCGATATTTCTTATGCAAAACTAGACATTAATACAAATTATCCAAGACAGTTATTGTAAGTCGTAAACGGCTGACAACTGGTGTTATCTGAGACAAGCCAGACGCGGTCGTAACTCGCAGATGAAACGATCGATATGCATTCACCGCAAATCTATCCAGAATCCTATCGGGTTATGATGTTACCATAAAGTCGTTGTGACACGAGATATAACTTCTTTGAAATTTGTTTAGTTACATTTCCTTTTACATGAAACTCTTCCTCCCCACATACTTTTCTACCTGCGCCTTTTACTTTCTCCAATGTGAGTTCGCACACTTTTTCCCGCCTGTTGCTGTAATTATTAATTTAAGTTTAAAAAGGCGATATTGAACACCCCCCATCCCTGCCCCATACAACCCTTCAGGACAATATTTTTTTACATGAACTGTCATAAACAATAGAAATTAACAGTTATCAGCAGTGCAAAAACGTCGTAAGTAAAACACATAAAACATTTATACTATTTGAAATATTATTTAATACATTTTTCATTCCATTTTATTATATTTTCGGAAAATATTCTAAACCTCGTCTGTCAAGACAAGACCGTTCGAAATTACCCTCTTTGATTGCACCATAACTACAGGACGTCTTAATTATTCTAGTTAGATTAGTCAGACCAAAAGCCTACTGAATTTGTTTCGCTGCCGGTGCGATGTTGAGACGAATCGTGATAAACTAAGCCCGCTTAGCTTGTTTCGTTGGATTTTGTCAGGCAGGGTTGCATTTGGATCTAGTAGTACGAAGATTCAGGAAATAGCCATGGTTGAGTGCCTTTAACATTATACTATTATATATTACGTAAAATTGAGTTCCTTTTTTGAGTTATAAAGAAAAGTTAAAGAAAGTTTATTTCTAAAAAGACAAGGAACTACATTTTAATGCTACGACGCAATGTCGAAACATGTGGAGCGACTGACTTCATTTCTACGAATTAGCGAAAGCATTCGAGGAGTAGGAAAGCATCGAAGCATTTTATATTGTAATTTCTCCCGAAACGTCGGAAGAATATTATAACATAAAAAACGCGATAAAATCCGTAATATAGTTCTATTTCAATGTCTAACATAAAGATTAAGATGTTATAAAGGATATAATATTCCTCAGTAAAGGCTAGGTGCACATAGGTATAATACAAGTGGCTGCGCTTGCAACGAATCTTGTATCCGTGTAGTCCAACTATAGAACCATACTTATAGAATAAAAATCAAAACTACAACCGTCATTATTAGCAAAAATATTCGTCGTTATGGATAATTGCACGTTTTGGTAGACGTGTAAAGACTAGTATGCGCTTTAATTAAGTAAACAACGACGACATGCGCGGGCGCGCCATCTTCTGTAAGGCAAATGTACTATGCCCATAACCTTCACGCACGTCTAGCAATAAGTTGAAAAGTTTTTTCGAACAATCAAACATTATTATTGAAAATATATTGATGGGATTACTTATTGAATGTTATCTACCCTTTTAATATACGAATTTTTAATTATACTAACATACGTCACATAGGAATCTCGCGAGTATGAACCACTGGTTGATACTGTACGTACAGTAATAACTATTTTATTAAACTTTTTTTCATTATCCATACAATAAAACGATACTAAATCTTACACTGACTATTTCCGTCACATCAACCCGGTAAAATTAGAATCATATTCAAGAAATCTAGATGAAGCTTGTTTATAAAGTATAAATAATGTGAATAAAATTGCCGCTTTTTGAAACGTTATCGGCAGCTGAATTCCATTTCACTCCTCGGCTGTTTTAATAGGCCTATTAAAATATGATTTATTCACGTATTTATCATTCCATCGCCCGCTGGAACAAAATCTTCTATCGACTTTATACGGAAATCGCATAATGAGGTCAATCTCTGGCAGGAAATTTTAAACGACATCATTCAATTTTAAGTAAAATTATTACCCGACATAAAATCCTTGGAACAGCTTGGTTCCTAAATCGTTGAAAGCTTCGTTCGAACTTTCTTATTAGACTTGTAATTAATGGTCACGTTTCATATAAATCAATGCAAAACCACAATAATTTTTGATTTCATTTCAACGAAATTAACCACTCAATATTGTTTATATTGAATAGTTTCAGAACCACTTCTATAATAATAATAAAAAACGTAGTATGTAATCTAAAATATTCTTATTGATTTGCTTGAAGTGTAAATGAAAACATTCATATCATAATTCTGAATTCATCAATAATGCTGAGACCAATAGGTTATTCTCCTACTTGGTTCTAATCAAGTATATAACATCAAAGTACTCTTCAGATAGTTCATTAATAAGTTAATACTATAACTGGGTTTAATAGTATAAGTCCTTTGATAGGGTTAAAAGTATCTTTGTTCATAATTTTCAACCCAGGAAAGATATTCGCAGCACGAGCTCAATACGTTTCGCTAGACCGAACTTGGTTTTCAATACTTGATCTGAAGAATTGCTGAACGGTTCCCGCATGGCAAACTTTCCAGATATAGACGCAGGTGACGCTAAATTATATATTTGGGATATTAAGTCTAATCTTTAGGCAATGAACTTCTTTAAAAATACAAAAAAGGTAATTAATGTATTTTATGCTTATAAATTACTCATTCCGTAAATACTGATTTAATTTCTATTCATTGTAGATTGAAGAACGTAATAACAAAGTATGAAATTAGTTTTATTATTAAGAACAGAAATAAAGCTTTTATAACAAGAAAATAATTTAAAGTTATGTATAAAACGTTCCTCTACTATTGCTAGAACGACTTCTCGAAATGTTCTCACGCATTAAAGAGAAAAAAGACTCATAAAAGCAGACAAATCTAATAGCACATCCCGAAAAATGATTGTAATTTAACTTGTATGATTCATAAAAATCTAATATCTAAACTGTTTATTGGTGCGCTACAAATATAAACTTGTTAGAAAAGATAAATATATTTATGGAGCATGGCCCGGCCCGACGGCGTTGATTAATATTACAACGTGAAAAAGATGAAACAAAAAAGGCTAGGCACGTTCACTATGAAATGTTTCGTAACTTTGTGAGAGGTGAATAATGATGTGACATGTTCTCTAAGTCTAGACGAGTCGATTGGGTTTGAAGCTTTATTTTCACTAGCTTTACGGTTCAGTACTTTTCCGCAATTTACAGCAGTAAACGGCACACGTACAGTGGCGGTACTCACACAATGCACTCCGGTAATTATGCGAGAAAGGTTGCGAGCGGCGATGGGGGGCGAATGCGTCAGGACTACGTTTGGTCGTTAGCGCAGGTCAAGCTTAAAATGGACGGCACGCTTTGTAAATATTGCAATGCGTTGTATTTTAACAAAGACATTTTGAGCCGTTGTTAATGTTGTTAGTATAACTTGAAATTGATTTTTGTTCAACAATGGACATACAATGTTGATAGTATAAAATTATGCTAAACAGATTAAGTGGTTAATGTTATTCTAGTACCATATGTTTAGTTTCGGACGGGGTTCGTTAACACTAAAAATATTTTCTTGCAACTTCAATCGGTATCTAAAACAAAAACAATAGCATTTACATTTAAAACCTGTCCAGCAAAACAATAAAGTCATCCTTTACGTCTATGTAGAGACAACGCGCCGTAAATCGGGCCGGTTGGCTTTAGTATCACGTGTTTGCTATTATTTACTCAGTGTACTCAACGTTGACACCTAAGCTTTCAAGAGCCATTTAAGCCATATCTGCCGACAGTTTATCGGATTGGGCGCCGTGCCCTAAAACCAAATACACGCTAAAACGGACGGCTGGTTGCAAGCATTTAGCTCTAGATAAATGGGAACACGGACGACGCCCTCAGGCCTCGCAAAAAATAATTATTCCACCCACAATTCTCTCACAAAGCCAAAACTCATTTTTAACTAACGTCTCGCGACTCGTCGCGCCTCACCGTGGACCAGACAACCCGCATACACCAGCTAAGAGTATATTCTTGACGTATACATTCAAAAAGAAATATTACGCATGACCTAATGTTATTTTGTTTGAATAAATTTATGGCCGAACGTTTATCACGTGTGTTTGACAAATTGCCCATGTTTCAACAGTCTAGTAACTTACTTCAAGTGCGTCTTGGAAAAATATACATATATCAATAACTTTGTCAACGAATTGTTTTACAACTTTAAACATATTTTAAGATATTTTGGTACTCCAATATATTTTAGGATAAATGCAAAGGTATAAAAAAATATTTACCTACTATTGAGCAGTCACAAACGTTTAAACTACACATAACAATCACAAAAAATTCTATCAGGCATAAAGTAAAAATCAAGAGAACTGAAGTTAATTTGTAGTCAATGAGAATAAAGAGTTCCCAAGAACAATATGGGTAAATAGAGAAAAGCAAAAATAATTACCACCGTATACAGTAATTGGTGGGTAGTTGGTCGATAACGAGGCTCGTTGAATGCTCGATGGGTGAATGGTCGGCATTGAACACGGAAATGGTACCGGCATCCGGCCGCAACAATCGCACGACCGGCCGAGCGTCCACGGTCGCCTGCCCGTGTGTGAAACACAACACAACTGACATACTCACTACTGTTATTTATCGCTTACTTGATGCATTCAAATTCTTGAAAAGAGCATTAAAAACAATTTTTAAAGAGCTTTTAGTACCAAATTTAAAAATAGTAAGAGTATGACGGTAAAAATGAATATATAAACAAACTAAACTAACTTCCTTTTGATGTAAAAGTTTTTTGATCTTTAATTTACTTGTACAGGCGGCAGTAGAATATTATTATAAAAGAGTTATTTATTCTTTTTAGTTTCACAGTCCTAACAAGTCAAAACAAAAGTATTATTTTATTACATTGTAGAAACACAAAGAAATGAACTTTTATCAACATAGCTGTCTCATTGTTGAAACTAATGTCTCCCTTCCTTTTAATTCTTGGATTGGTGAAGGAACGTAGTTCAACCAAGCCAAAACAACGGCGAAGCGGCGATAGCCTAGTTGGGTGTGGAACGGACTGCCAAGACGAATGTCCACAGGTTCAAATCCCCAAGGGCACACACCTCTGACTTTTCTAAAAAAAAATCATGCGTGTATTCTTTGTGAATTTATCGTTCGCTTTAACGGTGAAGGAAAACATCGTGAGGAAACCTGCCCATCTGAGAAGTTCTCTATAGGAATTTCGTAGGTGTGTGAAGTCTACAAATCCGCACTAGGCCAGCGTGGTGGACTGAGGCCTAATCCCTCTCAGTAGTAGAGGAGGCCCGTGCTCAGCAGTGGGCAAGTATATAATACAGGGCTGATATTATAAAACAACAAGGGTGAGTTTCAGTACCTCATATGTTAGTGGTAGTAGTAAGTAGCTCAAAGACATATCAGGTTGAATGTTTGTAGTTTTTATCCGATTATAGAGAAGCGAGGACGGGTAATAATTATAACACCCTGTGAATTTATGTTTTTATTTTATTCACACTCCACTTTAGTGCCGTTCCTAATAGGGCGATCTTGCCAAATGAGGTATCTATCAATTATTTATTGTGAGATGGTCATAGCTATATGTTTTTCAAACTCAAATATGTTTACGGTTAAGTGTTACCTTGGACATTATTGTCTTATTTCGCGCTTTTCAATTACTTTTTTCCGTAGTCGGGTTTCAGTTCTTTTTAACAACTGTAATCTAAAATAAACCAAAGTTCTACAATATACATAAAACTCTATGAGAACAAAAGGTTACTCAGTAGTATTGGATACCGTCAAAGAAGTACGCACAAATTAAATTTATGCTAAAATATATACCGCAATTATAAGTTCTGTGTCGACCTGTAAACAATGCTACAATACAATTTATATAAACAACAATAGTAACAAATATTTCGTGTTTAACAAATTTACATTTACAATGGATAGACCTTTCAAATATGTTTTAGTTTCCAAACACATTATAAAGCATCGACAATCTTTATTAAAGCAAGAAGTGACAAGCAATCACGTAGTAGAATTACCACCGTTTTGTAGGAATAAAGTATGCTGCAAACCTCAGTCTGATTGCGGTTACAATGTATCACAACAGTTTCTCGTGTTTTCCTGTCTCTATATTTTTATTTTATGTGTACAAATTATTACCAAATCAACTCTTCTATATATACTCACCATATATTTATAAAAACTGTGGTTAATATTTATTAACCACAGTTTAATAAATATTAACCACAGTTTTTATAAATATATGGTGGTTACTACAGATTTCTGTAGTAACCAAAATTCCAAATAGTAAATATTTAATTGTAGGCTTGTCTATTAATATTGGCAAGGTATGTACGCAACTCTCTATGGCTCATATCTGTCTGCTTGCAATACAAACGAATATAAAACCATTCTCATGAATTAGTTTTTCGCGATGGTGTTCTGCGGCGTACGTTGTCGTATGAAGGCGCTGCACGCGTACGCAAAAAAGTTGCTTGCGTGACCCATTTAGTAAACAAAGATAGGACAGGTACCGACCGAGTGTACAGCTCATAAGAATGTTACGTTTTTACTGCTCTAAATGCTCGATGCGAAGTCTTGACGTAATTTCTTTAAACATTAAGTATGTGGAGAAGAAAGGAATACTATTAATTTTATTGTATTTGAAATTTTAAATTCCATTTAGTCTGATCATATTGTATTTCGTACGATGCTACCGCTTAAGTTAATTGTTGTGTATAGTGGTAATAGGGCTTCAGACACACTTTGTTTTTTTGTGTAGCATGATCTTATATTTGTTTAGTCGGTAATCTGTAACTTTATCTAATAAATAAATAAATAAATAAATAATAATAGGTACCTACTTGTTTAATAAAATTGTAAAAGGTCGATGTCTGTACATTATATATATTGAAGAGAAACTAATAAGCGGTATGTTTATTAGAGCAACAGAGGCCAAAACAACCGTTTTTTAAAATATCTCCGCCAGTATGTTTGTACACGCATCACGCATAGTTCTAATTTACCCAGGGCAAATATATAGCGGGACTTTTAACGCAGTAAAACTTTTACACGCTAGTAGTGTAATAATTCTTTCTTACTTAATACTTACTGTTATTGTTAAAAAACCAAACCTGTATATGTACATTGTACAAGAAAACTAAATAAAAGTTACAGTGAATGACTGCGGCATTCATTGGCCATACGAATTACATAGCAAATGTTTTGCTAGTGAAATTTACACGCATATATTATACAAATAAAACGCAGCGACGTGAAAAATCAGAACATTTTCCCAATTGTATTTCCATTTCATGGACAAAAAAATATCTTGCTTACTTATAATTACACTTATTGACATCTCAAATAGTAATTAAGAAATTATATATGTATAATTATACATATATAATTAAGGTAATACAATTATTTACATAATTTAATTACATTTATTAAACAGAGAAGAATTAAAACGACAAGGCTAGCGTTCTTTGCTCTATGATTACATATTATAGAACACTACGTTAACAGATGAACGAACCAACTTACAAATTTGTTCCATTAAACGTAATCGCGAATTTTATATGGACATTTACTGCAAATTAACTCTGAGTTTTACAATAGGGATTTGCATAACAACAGCGGATGACAGTTAACTGATTGCAGTAATAATTCCGAAATTAACACACCATGCTCGTGTTATTGTTAATCGAAATTTTAAAAAACAACTGTTCCAGTAACTTTAATCGAATGGTCTAAAAAGGCAATTGTTTTAAATCCAAGTAACTTTCCAAAGGCTCTGATTTTAGTTCCTAGAAATCAGGCTGATCATTGTTTCTGTTTTTGTAAATCGCAAATCAATATCCATTAACTGCTTTGAACCCGATTTAGAAAAAGGACGATGAAACATTTTTAGGATCGACTGAATACTGTTTTCTATGATTATATATTACTAGCTTCTGCACGCAGTTTCTATCGCGTGATAGAGTTTCCCATGATAAAAGCCGAGCTATAATTATTTTTTCGGGATAAAGGTAACCTATGTTCTTTCCAGAGTATTAATATAATATCTCCATACCGAATTTTATCGATACACACTCGGTCTTTTTGAGTTTATCGCGTTCAGACACAAACGCCGGGACTTTGTTTTATAATATTATGTAAGAATTTATTCTAATATGGAAAATCTACATCCTAATCCATCTGATTATATTCTCATTAAGAGTTAACAATAAAAGTGGAAAACTAGTATCTACCCATATAATTGCTTTCACAAAACTAATTAAACCAGTCTGGAAACCTTTCGTAAATTGCCAGTGATAAACTTAATTCTAGTAGATTATAAGTCCAAACAAAAGGCAGTTACATTCAAACAAAATAATACACATATATGCTAAGCATGTTACCGTGGGGTGTCCAGCAGGGCCCTTATTCTGTATGATAGTGTAAACGCGTAACGCGGCCGTGTCATGTTATCTTCGAGAAATGTGCGTGGAATGGTATTCTGTAAGCCAAATTTCTATAGTACTAAACATGATGCGTTGTGTTACGTGCTTGTTACGCACTGTCAAAATAACGTGCGGGATAGAGAATAAGGCCCCTGGGCCCTTATTCTGTATGATAGTGTAAACGCGTTACGCGGCCGTGTCATGTTATCTTCAATAAATGTGCGTGGAATGGTATTCTGTAAGCCAAATTTCTATAGTCCTAAACATGATGCGTTGTGTTACGTGCTTGTTACACACTGTCAAAATAACGTGCGGGATAGAGAATAAGGCCCCAGACTAGAATAAATAACTTTTCATTACAACCGACGCGTAAACGGCGACTGATATCGACCTTGATGACTTTCAACCCATCTTACAGACTACGCTGTATGTCACCACTTATAGAGATATCTTGTAGTATCGGGAATTATATATAAAAGTAAACCGAAATAATTCTGACGATAGTCGAAAATATATGCAAAGTGTAATAATGAATTGACCGTGCAAGAATAAGGTAGTATTTATTTACGTACTATTTCTGATCTGAACACAAGGCATAAACTACATTTTTATGTTGTTTAATTTTTTTTCCAGTTCAAGAAGAAAACCCGGGGAAGCACTCTGTGTATTACAGTTTTCTATATAATTTGTATGAATTGAATATTTCATTATAATATTATATTGCAATGCTAAAGAGCAAGGCATCAAGTCAGTCACGTGATAACAATGCCAAATTGCCCAATATCATCCATAATATCAACCACAATGTAATACACATTTTTTTTAGTCACAACTTACAAATGAATACTTACTACGGTGCTTTTGCAAACTCACTGACCAATTTGTGTATTGAAACATTGGTATCCCTTATCGGCTGCCTAACTTGTACATATAGCTACACACAAAATTGTAACATGGCAGTACAGCTAAATACAAAATATCAAAATTAACTCCATCCTTTTTCACTGTAACACAAAAGGGCCCTGATTCATCACACACACGCCGGAAGAGCCGAAGCTATACATGTTAGAACTTTCGTACAAATAAAAATAGATCGGCTAAAAAGGGTTTTTTGAGTCAATCCCTAAGGAGTAAAAAGTTTGAACTTTGGAATGAAGCGAAGTAAGTAATGCGGGCGTTATCTCAAGAGTGAAGGCGTTTGGAATTAACTAGGTTATTTTTGATGAAATTATAAATACGAGGTATGTTGAATGAAAGATTTCTATACAAAGATAAGTATCCATAATTAGATAGGTATTCTAAAATATTCACTTTGATCCTAAAATATCCAATTGCCCTTGTATATAATTATCTCACTAGTCCAATGGCAAAGTACAGGAACGTTATTCCTTGATTCCCGAGCCGGCAATCAACATCTATGTATGTACGTTTTCGTTCCTATAAACTCAAGTAAGTTGCAATGGGGTTGAAATTTATTTCATCATATTGGACTAATACGATAAAACTCTGGTTGCTTATCATATCACAGGAAGGATGATAATCTTGTCGAAGAGTGCACCAGTTGCAACTCTACCTACCTATAATCATGGTTGGTAAGTTTATTTGAATTTACGAATAAAAATATTAAATAGATACATTATAATAATAATTTCCAAAATGTTTATCAACAAATAATGTTTATGTCAACAAAATAAAGTATTTCTAGTGAAATCAAAATGAATAAAATTTACCGAGAATTTCCCCGTGATTATTGGCTTTCAGGAAAATGTCGCAAAAAACTAAACAACTTTTCATTCTCTGTCCACGGTACATCCAATGTAAAGGCTGACCTATTTATAGTCCAATCCTATTTTATGTGAATGGGCTGAAGTATTTTTCTTTTACTTATCTGATCGGGTCCCCGACAAAGGTTCGCTTACCTGAAACAAAGAACAATAATTGATCACTTGCCCTTATACAACATAAGTTTAGTTTCATGTTTGCGTAGATCTATAAATCCCTGCGCGACCACAATAATCTTATTTATTGGTATCTACTGAATAAGTTTACCTTCGAAACTTTATTATATTCAATTAATCGTTCGTCTCTTGCGTATCAGTGCATTTTTCACTATTCGATAACAATAGCTTTGCTTGTGAAATAAATATAGCGCCATCTGGTGTCCTTAACCCGAAACTATGTTTTCCAAACAAATCGCTCTCAAAACCAAATATCCGTAGGAAAACTCTCATTCGGTGTCCAGATAATGGGAGAAAAAAAATTCGTAAATGGAAATTATATCCCAGACTAATATATTGCATCTTTGACCACATTCAACAAATATATTTTTATAATGCCACCAGACGTAGCTATAGGTAAACGCCATCTAGTGAATGACTTAGTAACCGATGTTATAAGAGAGTTGCAGTGCTAAAATGTTACAGGGCTGCAATAACAGGTGGCGCTTTCGAGCAGTATTGTTACTGTCGTCCGATACCGCCCTCTAGCGATCACATAACACTACTGTGCTAGTACATCTTCATACCAACGTGAAATCATTCCCTAAAAAAGAAATAGATGGCGTTACATATCCTGTACCAGAATATTTATTCCTGCAAGAATCTAGATGGCGCTAGTGAAAATATCCGCAAGCTCGCAAACGAAAACTGTCAAAATTTAAGTGAATGAAAAAATCGTCTAAAATTTAAGTCACGAGTCATTCCTAAAATGAGACATATAATTTTGGGTCCTACTATGTAACGAAAGAAAAAACAGTTAAAAAAAAACGATTGCTTTTTTACTATTATGTAGGGGACCTAGAAAAGCAAAATGAGTATTAAAACTAAATTGGTTGGGATGAGGTTTTCAGCTTTAGAAACTAGACAATGTGGCTAAATTTATAGATAATTATTAATGCCGTGTTTTTCAGACTTCATCGTTGAAGTAATTTTTTATTACATAGTATTATTTGCATGGGACCATGGGTATACAACCCAGAAAATAAGGAAAATTCCAGCGAATTATACTTGCAAATTCAACAAATTAAAACGGAATAAATCCTTTGGACTCTACAATATTGGGTCTCCATAAAGACGGACGCGAATACAAACAAATAAACGCTGAGTGCTCATCATTAGACATGAATCCTCCGTATTTATCTTGAATCATATTCATTGTAGGCTTTAGTAAAAGGATGATGTAAATGGGTACTATGTAAGTAGATAGGTTCTGCATACAAAACTATTAGAAAAAATTAATTGCATAAACCTTGTATTGACGTGTGTCATATTATATTGCATACAGAATTAGATTAAGAGAATTTCTTAATTTCTCTTAATTTAAGCTAATACTTTGTTATCCCCGAGACACGTAATCTTTCTTCTTCTACGTCCACTTGGCCTTATCCCGCTGCAATAGGAGCGCAACTCGGTGCAACTGAAAAGGTTTGATTTAGTCTTTATGACTAGTGACGTCAAACACCTCTGGGGTTCCATCCACGAGTATCTTTATAGAAAAGTCACACAAGTTTTGCTCGGATTAAGATTTAAACTCATCAAAAGGCCATCTGGTCCATAGCCCCATAAGCTACCGCTAGCCCAAAAAAGGCGACCCATAATCCTAAAAACTAATGAGTTTATGAAAATGGTTGTATATACTTAGTAGGTCAATCCATCACGAAAAAACTGTACATGGAATTTTGATAAAGCGAGAGAAATAGACCAAGTCCTGGATGATATAATATGTCATCCGTCATGTTTATTTTTTCGGATATAATAAAATTATTAACTTTTTCCACATTCGAAATCATAAGATTTCGTACATAAATTTTATCATTATATACCTATTTGTTTTCAGTTTAAACATTCTATCGTTCTACAAAAAAAGTATCTTTTCAACACTTTTATTGTCAATTTATGTTTTATATCTAATAAATTCGTTGCGTAAACAAACAGAAAAATGCGTAAAGTGGGTAAGTATACAAAAAATATTTCACTATGATTTTGGCAAAAGAAAGAGCTGTTTATTTTTCATGGTTATTACTATGCGCGTCATACTCAGGGGACTTTAAGGTTTCCTTCAGAATAGAATACGTTATTAGGTTACTGGAGAAATGTAGTTTAACACAGAAATGACGTTCGCACAACTGAATTCGACATAAATAAAAACATCAGAACAACAAAACAGAAATCACTTTAGAACATTTACTATATTTAAGTTAAACTTAATAACCTTTTGCAAAGTTATATTCAGAACGCGAATTACACAATTTTCTTAGGCTCTTCAACAATTACAGAAATCAAATCATTTATGCAAATCGTACCTCGTTACGACAATTTAAACTGCCATTGTAGATGTAATTTAGCTCAAGTTTTAGAAATGAGACTTCTTTGTGAACAAAAATTTGTAAACGTAGCGGCAGTACGGCTGGTGTTTCCGCTATCACCGCTAACAGTGGAGTGGAGCTGCAATATGCCAATTAGTGTTATTTCCTGTATCAGGAACAGACAAATCATAATCCGATTACGCTGGAGCACAAAAGGTTTGGGTCGGACAGGTGAACGAGCGCGCTCAGCGCTGACCGCAGTGCTCCGGACGGCGCGCGCCGGCTGCGGTCGCATCTCGTGCCCAGATTCGCTAATTAATTCCGAGCGTATACTAGCTTAAACGCTACACACCTCGCTTACGAATCCCTGCGTTGGCGTTTTCCCCGTACAACACTTTGCCTAAAGTCGTAATTTGTATTATGTGCGCATGGACTGGTCGTTACCATAAATATAAAAGGAAACTCTTGTTTGTTAATCTTGGTGTGCTCGCTGGGCTGCCACTATCTATTGAATACAACGCATTGCTATGGCAGTAAACGTTACATATACAATTAAATACTCTCCTTCGCGAATATTCCCAATACAAAGTTTTTGTTGAAATTTTGTATACGAGCTTTATATCAAATATGGAATATTTTGAAAGAATAAACAATAGACCTGTAGAAATTTTACTAACAATAAATTGTATTATATTATATTCAACAATATTCCATTATTTCCAATACTATTCTATACAATACTACATACTCACAGGATTTGTGTTTCATGTTTTCTATTTTTTTATTCGTGCGCGACGAAGTGACTGTAAAGAACCTGTTGTTAATTACAGCGTAGTGTCCTGATTTTTAAATATAACCTATCAATAAAACAAAATTAAGATGTTCAAATCAAATCCTATAATTTTGCATGTTCTATTGAGCTTACGATTATGATCTAAAATTTAAAAAGAAGCTAATTTGATGTTGTAATCAAAGTGGGTAGTATAAAAATAGTTGTGATGTTCGATGTGTATGCGCCAAATTAGTTAGTTTTATTTGAGCATCAGATACAAAACGGTAAAGTATACCACCAAGGAATAAATATTGCAGTTCTAAGTATGGAAAAGATATTTTTATTTCAATAGTGAATTTGCAGTTTAACAAATTATTATGTATAACTAAATTTAAAGTATGCTACTCGTCGCATAAAAGTACAAGCCGACTAACTACAAAAGTCACACTGTAATATATGCTTCCAAATAATAAATAATAAAAAGAGTAAGTAGGTGCTATCTATATAAGCTGTTTAATGCCATTACTATCCAATAAAAAATATTTGAAACTTGAAACAAACCCTCGATATTATAAAGTGGATAAATTAGAGGTCTAGTATCAGCCTACTTTATTGACATTGATACAAAGAGTGAATATATTTTATTCTCTGCTATATCCTGGTATGCGGCGATAGCCTAGTTGGGTGTGAAACGGTCTGCCGAGACGAATGTCCGCAGGTTCAAATCCCAAGGGCACACACCTCTGACTTTTTTAAAAAATCATGTGTGTATTCTTTGTGAATTTATCGTTCGCTTTAACGGTGAAGGAAAACATCGTGAGGAAACCTGCACATCTGAGAAGTTCTCTATAGGAATTTCGAAGGTGTGTGAAGTCTACCAATCCGCACTAGGACAGCGTGGTGGACTAAGGCCTAATCCCTCTCAGCAGTAGAGGAGGCCCGTGCTCAGCAGTGGGCAAGTATATAATACAGGGCTGATATTATTATTATTATATCTTGGTATTAGGACTCTACAGCATTTCCTAAAATCCGTTTGGTCTTATATCTTTCATTAAATCGCGCTTTATTCAGACATGGAACAGAATAGAGCGGACTCGATGACTATTCCCATACACACAAGCCTCCCCATCACAAGCGCACAAAGGGCCGAATTACACCCACTCCGTTAGTCCTCGCTCGTACGCTTTGTGTGTATCGTAGAATTGTGCTGATCTAGCTCCGTTGTCTCAGTTTGCCTTTGTAGTTATGTGTGATATTATTGTCTATAGTTCCCTAAGCGCACATATTAATACTCCTCCGTTTGGATGTTATAAAATATTCAGTAAGTTGATCTCTTCAGTTGGTACGTATTTGAAGATCCGATCGCAATTCGCGTATTCGTTACATACGCGGGCTTTCCTAATGCTTAAAATAAATTTGAATTTTAAGAAAACCCCAGCATCTAAAGACTTGTTCCAGTATTTGTGGCTTAATGAAAGCCGGTGAAGGATTTCGAAAAAGTTTAAAAGCCGTCATAAGGTGGCGCAGGTCGAGTATGCGTCACAACCTCTTGACCTAGAGCCGCGCGTCGTCGCGAAACGCCCCCGCCATATGTACCCGCAAATTTATTCAATCTTTATGCTTGTCATACATTGTTTTTATATTGCATTAAATTTTAAATTTTCTAAATTAAATTCCTTAATAACCTTCAGAAAGTGACAAAACAAAGTTTTTGCACTTAAATCTAAATGACTTACTGTAAAAGCACTTCAGTACTAAAAATTATATCTGAATGGTGGAGTTCATTCCAGCAGAAGGTTCTTGCCCGCGTGGCCGCTGTCACAGCCAAGAGCACTGATATTAATTATCTTCTAAAGTTAATAATTAACTTTCTAGTTACTCGTGTGCTGAGTTTGGCACTTCATTCAACTCTGGGTGAAGTAAATTTACCGTTGCAATTATGTATCTAATGTGCTGATAAAGGCCTACATAACCACTGTTAATATTCTATCAATTAATCTATATATATTATAAAACAAAGTCTCTGTTATCAATTTGTGCTTGCATGTTATCAATTTTCTCAAAATGTTCTGAACGGATTTTTATGAAATTTGTTATGGAGATAATTTAAGACTCTCAGAAGATTATAAGCAACTCTCTATCCCGGGAAAATATACAGCGGGACTTTTTCCCGGAAAACTCCGACACGCGGGCGAATGTAGTTCTGTTATAAATATAATCGAAAAACTATTCTTGCCAATGGATTTAAGACTCACTTTAAATATTAGTCTACTAAAATCAACGAGCACGCAGCCTGACTAAAATAATTTGTATTTAAAAAACGTATAGTGTTAACTATGCGAATCTTAGATAGCAATAGACAATTATTTGACTCACATATTTTTATATTATATCCCTTTGAGTTATAGAAGATATAACGGCCTACAGCGAAGAAATACGGGTTTCAAACAGGGCGGCATTACCGTGTCGGCTGGCATTTAATCAAAGCTCGTATCGACACTCTATTTAAACCCTACTGCACAATCAGGTACAGTGGGAACACCAGTGGCGAAGAGTGATTTTTTTCAAAAGGTAAGCCGATGCAGAGACAAAAGACCCTATTTATCGTATCATGGTCAATTTTACAGAAATCAAAAACTAAGACAAACGTAAATAAGCTTAGAAGGGAAGCCGGTAGGAATCAAGTTGTATGGACGCTTCGCCACTGGGGAACACATTTCTGAATCCGTATAAAAAATCTACACAAGAAAAACTACATTAGGGGACCGGCCTATGCTTGATTTTGTACATTATTCTATATGTAATGGCTTTTAATACGAAAAAGAAGCACTTCTGCGAAAACAGCATAAGAATTGGTTAAAAAATGAGCGAGTAATTCCTATTTAAAATATTGTAATGTGCAGAAGTGGGCGTGATGTGGGGATATCGCTTCATCTCTTTTTTTCGCACGCGTCGTAATTCTCAATGACGTCACGTGTGGATATTTCGTCTCTTTTCTGTTTCTTGTTAATTACCCCTTCCACCGAAATTCAAAGACTTATAACTTGTTGATTTTTCACCGGATTTTAATCATTTCTTCTGTGTTATAATTTATATTATGTAAGTATTCGATAATTGTTAAGAACAAAAATGAGTCCGGTACCCTTTTCTGGAGAATTTTACAGTTTAACTCAATATGTTTTAGGGGATTCTAGGTTCAGAAAGATGGATGGTAGTAGTCAGGCGCTGTTAAGCCATAACAAATCACAGAAGATTGCCCAGCCTGAATGCTCGTAAACCCCTTTCCTAGGTTAAATTAAATGAAGCAATGGCGACTGAAATAATGACAGGTGGTAGTAATAATGCTACTAAATAAAATACATAAACAACTGAACGAATTTGAATGAAATTTGGCAAACGGCTAGATCATATCCCGGAATAACACTTTTTATCCCGGTAATTTGCTCCCATTGGAAGTTGATTGAGTCCCATTGATTTTTTATCAGATTATTTTTAATTGATTGCGCTGTGTCATGTTGCGCTATGAATTATTAGCGTTTTAATGACTATTGTAGCGGGAATGGCTATTCACGCGGGCGATGTCGCGACTAACGCCTAGTACAAACAATAACAGCCCGGTTTTTTAAAGTATCTCACAGCTGGGCATGGGCCTCGTTAACTACTGAGAGGTTATTAAAATAAACATTAGAAGAGATACTCTATATACGTAATATCTCTGCTGATTCAACTGGGATAATACCAGTATTTTACACATCTTTCTGAATAATAATAACATAAAAAATGCTTATGGACTGAAATTTTTATTAGTTATTGCGATATATCGCCTTTTCACAAGCTCGTATGAATATCACATAATCTTTTGAAATAGTTGTCAAAGCTACGTTTTTCTGGGGAAAATATTTACGCGAACAAATAAACAAAACAACAAAATCCATGTCTAAATTCTTTATAATAAATGAGAACTGAGAAAAAGCGGCGATAGCCTAATTGGGTGTGGAACGGACTGCCGAGACGAATGTCTACGGGTTCAAAACACAAGCGGATCTACTTTTCTTTTACGATGGCTGCTTTAAATACTTCGAGTATTGAGTCTTCGAAATGTAACTGTAGAATTCATATGAACCATATAAAACGTCCTATCCTTCAATATCATATACAAACATACCGTCTGAATTCTCGTTACATACCTACTCCGTTCCTTCACGACAAACATCGATAAGGAGCAGTAATTATTAAATTATCTTAAAATATATTAGTAATGATTATTTTATTATATATATTGTATAGTATGGATAATAATATTAAAAGCGTAGACTACGTTTCTTGTGATAGTTTATAGACGTAAGTACACTCTACTCGCTCGTTGTTTAAGTTTTATTTTTTTATTTTTAAGGGCAACGTTTTCCTGCTCCTCTTAGAGATTTATTTGAAATTCGATTTTATTTTCCGATTGTAGCTAAGAACACATGATTGGCTAAAATACCTTAATATTACTAATATTTTATTGGTAGGTTTGAGTCCAAGATTATTTAAAGGGTACTTAGAATAACCCTACAGATATTTATAATGTTAGTAAGGTATTACGGTACTCAGTAGGTTTCTGTTAAAATTATGCCGAATGCAGTTGACTCCACGCCCGCATTTCCATATGACTACACAAACAATTCAGTTCAAGTCGCTGAGCTCATTCTCGTCTCTTAGTATCAAGTAATTAAGTACAAATGTACAATAACTTAAATTTATTTTACAATTCAATTTTTAAATAAATTACAAGGAAAAACCGTATCCACAAAAAGAAATATAAATACAACTGCACTGCAGTTTAAGAGTTAAATAAAAAGGGGAACAAATGGCGGCGCTAAAGTAAAACATTTAACATCAAACTGTAAGCCACGATATGAGCCGGAACAGTTGGTTTTGTCACCTAGACGCGCCGTGAAACAATAGGAGTTGATGCGAGGGAATTAGTCAACGGTAACAGCTGTAAAAGTGCCACATAACAACAAAACAGGAAGTTGAAACAGGAGCAAACGGAGTTTGTCGAGGGCGGTCTGCGGCTGAGGGCTGCGGGGGACGAGGTGACTCCCCCTGTGCTGTTTTCGCGAACTTCTATTACGATAGCATAAAGAAGAAAATTGTAGTTTAAAACGCAACGTTATATCAAAACGCATTCAGGTAAAAGTGCAGTAAATCAAACGCCTAGTTTATTACTGCAAATATATTTCCACAAATGCGCCCGCAATAACAATATAGTACTTCGGTGTGTTCTCTTTAAATGTGCTCCATCCATTGTTGCAAGTAATGGGTATTGAAAAACTTACGAGTAATGTCGACCTTTACAGTTCCAGTGTGAGGGAAGAAAACTAATTTTGTTCAAATATGTTACAGAAGTGAGGAAATCGTCTAATGTAATTTCAGGATATTGCTTCCATCGACCTATCAAGTTTTTGCGAAGGGCGAACTTTTAATATAATTGGAATAATATTTTTGTACCTTCCAATAATTCTTTTAATTTAAATAATAAGTCTACAGACTTGTTATTACGGTTAGGGAATTTTTACGTCTATTATAACAATATATTTTTATAATAAACACCTTATAATGTAACTTTAATCCGGTACCGCTTTGCCAATCATCTTTAAACAATGCTTTAAATATGAAATGTTTATATATAAATAAAATGCTAAGTAACTCCTTATGAAAATGATAATTTAATAAGACGCTCGCCTATCAGACATCTAAGTTATAAATGTTGAATTTGGCTCACAAATGAACAAGTACATTTATGTGTGTAACATCGTACTGATGTTTATTCTGTTGCGAATAAAATGCTCGGATAATACCCGTATTCACAGAGCATGTACTCTTGTTCAAATATACTACACTAATTCATTTAATGTAGCGTACGCCGGTGCGTTCATGTATGATGTGTTTCGAGTTGGTCAATTAGTTCATATGATAAAGGCTTTATTGCTATAATGTGGGACTAACTTGGTTTCTATTTATGTGTAATCATACGACTGTACGTTACAGGTCTACTGCATTTCGAATTAAACAATGTTTTATGTCTTAGATATATATATATAGACTACGAGGTACTAGATTTTGCTAGTGTGACTTTAGTCGGGATAAAAGTCTTAATGTACGTTTTTCGGGGACAAATCCTATGCAAATCCAGTACTTAGTCTTTTGTATGCCTCGATCCAAATGCACTCGGATTTTGCCTTTATACTTAAAACATGCAATCGTACTATTTTCACATACATTATATTATAAGAAAACTGCTTAAATTTTATTTATTTGTTTATTTTACAGCTAAAAATTGTTCAATGTCATCAGTAAAAATGTATAAAACAATACAATTAAATTTGATTTCACTACACAATGGTTGAAAATTCGGCATTAAATGTGTTGCCGGTTGTCGCAACACCGCGATACTTAAGTATAGAGCACTAGACGACGCATTAGGAAGATTAAAACTTGTAAAAGCAAAGAAGCGAAGCAACTGTCTACACGTTCTCCCTACACTGTCACTGTTCCGCGCACGAGAGCTTATAACTTCCCCTAAAACGTGTCCTTCCATACAAAAAATACGAACAAAACATAAGAGTTTCGTTTTGTTATATTTCCAGGACCAACTTTACCTGACACGACGTGGCCACTCTGGTAATTGAAAATGCAGTTTAAGGTTTGTGTAATTCTAAGTATAAGCACTAAAATAGCTATATTTCCGAATATGCGTACACGAAATCAAAATTCAACGCCAAGTTGGAACATAACCGAACTATCACGTCTCATGTTTATAGCCGTATGCGACATCGGCTTAAAATGCGTGACAGCAATATCGGACGAGGCATATAATTTGTACGATCTCTGATAGTCAAAAGCAATACTGATACTATACGACGCATAGGGTCAGACGCGATGGTCCAATATGAATATGTTCCGTAAACTCGTCCAGATAGTTTCAGTTTTTTTATTATTATATTGTGTAGGCCGAGAAAGAATGAATACTGAAGAGTATTTATTACACATCCACTGAAAATTATATATAATAAAATTATTATAAAAATTTGGACTGATTTATATAAGAATAAGCAAAACCATTTCAATCTTGTTGATTTCCATAACGTAAGTCGTTAATATACAATACGTAAATGTTAAAATGTAATTTTTCTATAACATACACTCACCGATGATAAGCCGGAGGAGGCTGGCGGCGAGCAGGCCCAGGTCCGGAGAATTAGCCATGTGTCACACTTGTGGGCGCATCGTCACTATCACCACATCGAGCCATTACATTAACTGCCGCCGCGTGCATAAACACTCATAAAAACACTCCCACATAACATTCACATTTTTTCCCTTCAAACTGGCTGGAATTACTTAACCGTTTGCAAATTGCATTCTTGAAGAAACTATTCTAAATTTAAATAAGTTAAGGAAATTGGTAATATGAAAGAGTTTAAATATAAATTCACTTATTTAAATCTCATTTTGAACACAGGCAAAAGCCATCTTAAAGGCCTACTTTAAAAATTAAAAACTGTTAATTTTATTTCTTTTATGCACACGCATATATTATGTGGACTACACATGAAGTTAATATTAACGCGAAAAGCAAAAGAATCAAAGTAATGATTGCTCGCCAATATAATACGTTAAACCGCAATGGTTCATATTTCCTAGAAACAAACATTGAATATTGCACGATAACTCATTCAAAATTGGTGGAACTTTTTTAATTTTCCCGCGAAATAAATGCACACTTTCGCCGTGATTTATTCAAGCACTGTTAATAACCTTTTAGACACAGAGAGAAGTGTAATTATTATCTTTAAAATTGCACGTGAAATAAATGGAAACTACTTTCTAAAATACTTCATTTAAAAATACAAAATATAGATACAAATATTTTACAAGACTTGTGAATGTGTATATAGATAATATTTATCAAAACCTTGTTACACCTCAAAAATCTAAGGAATGTCTAAAAAATAGAAAAAACCGCGAATATCAGCGCTTTAAAATAAAAGCTAAGGCGAAAAGGAAGAAAATTTTTATCTCGTTGTCATGATAAAAGATAATAGTATTTCTGTATCTGTAACTTTGTGCCGAAAAAAAGAAAATTACTTTGTCTCCGGCGGGGCCAAAGAAAATTAGAGGGCGCGACTTTTAGTCGGTCCAGTTATCTGTTGGTTAAAATGCAAATTTCTCTCTTTTGTTTGGACAATCCGATTGACTATGCACTGCGTTTCGACGTTCCGCAAAAACATCACGAAAATGCTAAACACTCATCTATAAGCGGCGCAGATGTATATTCTATTGTTGAAAATATACAAATACTAAACATTCCTCTATTTTGCTTCATTACTTATCCAAGTACCATACGACCGAGAGAAAATTCTTGCAAATTTCAAGCTGAATAAGTAAAGTATTTTGTGATAACAAAAGACTACAATGTTTCAAGTTTGTAGCCTTCATATTTTTCGCGTATTAACGTTTTCATGCGGAATAATATAAAACTGCAAACGTCACATTTCCGTACGCAAACCCGGTTATATTTAGTACTTAAAATATAGAACAACGGATAAAATCCAGGTATTTTCATGATGGATAAATATAACTACTATCTACTCGCTTTACATTTTATGTTACAGTTGAAACATAAAAGATATTGCCTTTAGTTGGGTTAATCGTATCTACTTCACGTTTTTAAAATAGTTCTATCTAGTTAAATGAACAGTACCAAATACTTACCACACATTATCAGTGATCAACTACTGCCTACACACACTTGCGTATTGATAAAATTCTAATTTATATGCTTGAATAGGTATTTTCAGAAGTGGGTATTCCTAGAACTATTAAAGGAAACATAGATATATTCGAAGTTCTATTAGGCCTATTGAACGGGGTCTCTTAAATCTGTTTCCCTCGCATACGTACTTACCCTACAAAATAATATATTCGAAAAGTCCATGAGCGGAATACAAACGGGCTTGGGTCGTCTAGAGTGGCACTGGTAGTATGAAAGGACTTCGAACAAAGCGGCCGAGGTCGCGTGATTCCAACCCTGCATTACGAGTAGGCAGGTTTGTACTTACCATTTTACCCAAACCCGCCTTTATCTAGCTCTGACCCACCAACATTAATACAAATGAATTTACCTAACGAAAAACTCTACTTAATTATGTTTTCACGAACTGTCTCCCTAATAAAACAGTGTAATAAATCATCATCAATTTAGTGTAACGTCACGACGTGTCTCAAATGAATAATATTTAAACTCAAATTAATAATCGATCGCTCCGAAATACAAACCAAATAGAAAGACCGAGTGTGAACAATCGAGGAAAAAGTAGATTATGAAAAAAAAACTTATTCGTAACACAGAGTAACGGCCAGAAGCTTTCAGATTACTTAAGCCGCGGCCACAGCAAACTTTTAGAATAATAAATTCTCTGGAGGATTAGAAGTGAGGATAATGGTGTCGCAAAATAAATCACGCTTTAAAAACTGTTTAAAAGGGGTGCGTCCTGGTGATTTGTGTGGTGTGCCGTGACGGGCCGAGGCGAGACAGGAGGCAACGGTTTACAGCGGGCGGCCGCGAGGCTCGCCACCCGCCCGCCACGCCTGTACAATGGAGATAAAAACAGGGCTACGTTGAGCGCATTTGTAAACCCGTCAAAATACCATAAACCATGTTGACATCCTCGCGGCCCATTTCATATCAGAAAATAACCAACACCACCGGTATTTAAACTGTAAGTAAATGTTACAATTATGACTATAATACACACGTTTACTGAGAAAATGCCACCGAAACAGAACAAAACAAGTTCTAGACACTTACTGAGCGCACTCGGGCGCGTTCTGGTTCACCGTTTAAACTATGTATTGTTATTATAATCGTCATGAATGAAATTGGAACAATAGCAAATTTAATTTTATACTCGTGTATCACTACTTTATACCATTAACCGAATATTTACACACCATGCTGAATTGAAAATACCAATTATATACTGCGCAAATTGATACAAAATAATTAAGTAAGAAAATGGAATCATAACAGCACACGTACGTTAAAATATTAAAACTAAAACGAGACCAAATTTATTTAAACGACATTTGTCTAAACGAAAGAAAGTATGATAACCGTATGTATGACTGTATCCTATGACTGTATGCGTACTGAGTACAGCAGGACGTGTACATAAACACAAGCTGAGCATGATATTTGTCATGGTCTGTTTGCAGTAAACTTTCAGTGCGAACTATACAGTACAGCGCGGTGACCACTAGAAATATGTCGCGCCGCATGCCTACTGTTTTACGCAAAACACCGAAACTCCGTGTTGCGAGTTGTGAGTGCAACGTATATGGCAAGCTGTCAACGTCACGACTTTTTACAAGCATTCGTTTTATTTTTACTCAAATTCACATTTTCAAATGTCAACTAAACACATAAACAAACCCGGTAACATTGGGGTGAAAGTATACGAATCCCTTTGAAATTTCGTACCAGGGACAAAATGTTCGTAAAATGAGAACATTTTACGAGCCTATAGGGAAATTAATTAAAGTTAATTATTCAGTAAGTGTCTTATTTCTAAGTAGATAACAAGCACAAAGAGCTAATTTAATTACATAATATAACTAGGGCCAATTAAGTCTTATGTATCTTTATTAAAGGCTCACATCTCAATAGTGTAACGTGACGCTTGCAATTTTGCTAATAATTTTATATTTTAAGTTTGAGTTAAGAACGTAAAATACACCAAATCTATCCGGAAACACCCGGCACCGAATAAATATTTGGCATTCACTTAATAGAGGAGATAAAAGACAAACTTACATTGCGTCCCTCAGGAGCGAGGCAGGGTCACAGCATTTATATTAAACGCTACCTTTATCAAGGAAATATAACTTCTCCAATATAGCAACACAATACACTCCACACGCGGGCACAAATTAAACTATGCCTGTAGTCGGTGAAAGTGTCGCGTAATTACTAAACAAACTACAAGCATAGAGTAAAGTTTTAGGCTTGTTTATAATATACCATATTCGTATAATATAGAGTCGAATCGGAATATTACTGCTGTCATCGCGTTTATTAAAAACTTTTGGAAATATCGTACACATTTTCAAACTTCATTCCCGTCGTACAATAAATATTCCTGTGGATTAAATTAAATCAGTGGAAATGTCAAAATGGTTGTTACATGAGTTATTGAGTTAACAAAGTCGGATATCATTTCACAATAAAATCAAGTCTTATATGTATTAAAGGGGATTGTTGGTAGAATTGACGTTTGATATTAAATTTCTATTGCCCATGAACATTCTAAAATAATTCTTAAATTATTTTATAAATAATATTTACAAAACAAAAAACCGTTTTATAATTTCGCATCTCTCCTTTCTAACAAATAATTTTAATTACAATTTTAGATAATGAATCTGTGATGAGTTGAGAGCAAGCCTGCCTTTTATTTTATTATGGATTTAAATTTAATGACGGTTCATCATAGCCCTTTTGCATATTAAAAGCACCAATCAGGGCTATAAGTCGTCTAATGCTCGTTACTTCGGCAGCGAAAGGCTGAGGCCTCGAGAACTTCTGATCCGTTGGATCTAGATTAATTACTCGTCGGATAAGGTCGCCCTCGTTTATTTTCATTCTTTGGACTACTCTTGTATTCAATACGTACATACATCAATATTCAGTTAATCCAATTACAGCTCATGGATTAAGTTTATTACAGCGCGAACAGATTGAATAGGTATTAAGCTGAATATTGCCGCGGATATTTTGTTATAACTTCACTGCACCAACAAGATGGCACAAATTGCACTAATTTGTCATACATGTCGGGTAGAGATATACTGTGTACTATGGTATAGTATATATACCTTATTACATGGCCTTTACATAAATGTGTACCTTTTCACGAAGTTCGCTCACGTTTCCGATATACGACAAGGCAGTGATTGTATCTGTACCTAAATGTATAAACTATGAGCAACATGTAATAAGAACTGAGTTCAGCTTTTTCTTCTATCTTGTCTTGATTCTAGAATAAATTGTAACAAATTGTGAGGTTTTTTTTTTGTTATATCGCATCTTAGTTTAATGGGTAATCTTATTTATATTGTAGACTAGTATGTGTATTGCTTGCGGCTCCATTCGTGTTAAAGCCTTTCCCGTAACCAAAGACTCTTAAACATTGTAGGTCGCCACTTAATAAAAAAATAATTAGAAATACCATTATTTCCCATGAGAGCAAATTACCCGAATAAAAAATAGCCTATGTGATAATCCAAGGCATGATTTACTCATATGGCGATGTTTTATCCAAACCCATTCAGTTGTTTTTGTTATTACTTCTAATAAACTTCTTATCTATCTATCTATCTATCTATCTATCTATCTATCTATCTATCTATCTATCTATCTATCTTCTTCTATCTATATCTTCTTCTATCTATCTATATACTTATAATAAATCTGTAGAGAGGTCAATTCTGTACATGAAATATATTTCCAAAATAATAACTATCAGGGAGTGATTAGGGATCGATACTGATGCCAAAAATGCAATTAGTAAAATTTTTGTCTGTCTATCTGTCTGTCTGTCTGTCTGTCTGTCTGTATAACCGTTATAGAAACAAAAACTACTCGACGGATTTTAACGAAACTTGGTACAATTATTTGTCATACTCCTGTGCTGGTTATAGTATACTTTTCATCACGCTACAATTAATAGGAGCAGAGCAGTGAAGGGAAATGTTGGGAAAACGGGAGAAGTTACTCCATTTTTAAGCTTCCGTCGCGTGTGCAACCTTAATGGTTAAAGCTACACAGAAATCATGTATGACGGAAATGTTCTCCTTAAAATTATGTAAAAATATCCCACGACAGCATATGTCTATCTTTTATGGTTGACTCACAATAACACGTGTAACTCCCGATAGCTTAGTAGTTCGAAGCTTTCTCATTATATTTGTCTACTCTTACGTTTATAACACTCTCAGTCATCCCTAATTAAAAAAGTTAACATTATTAAATATTCCATAAAAATAATCATAGAAATCGGTATAGAAACACCAAAGTTATACATGAAATACGCTAATAATAAGCCATCATGCGTGAATACTGAATCATGCTATAAGGATTATTTTTGTATATATATAAGGTCGCGAACGCACAGGCAGGCGGCTTGCTTGGCACCTAGAGGCTAGCGAATCACCTAGCGAGTAGCTTCGTAAAACGAACATTCTCGAACGTTCGCGACCGGCTCCATTTTTGAAGTCCGAAATCCACGCGGGCGAAGCTGCGAGCGGAAGCTAGTAAATAATATTAGTAAGAAGTAACATAAGAAATAACAAGTAAGGTCAGTTTTTAATGTTCTAAATCAACGGTACAAAGTATACTTTGTAATATGCTTTGAACATTGATAGCCATATACTTCCTATATAATACATAGTATTATAAACAATTTAATCTCGTTGATTATTACATCATTATTATTATTAATGAGACAGATATAATTATGATTATATATTACAGTATTGTTATACTCACGTAGAGAATAATTAACTATTAATATTATACAGATATAAGCTTATCGTCCGATAACAAATTCCGTTATACGAATATTATGTGTTCAACATAATATGACTAATGACTGCCTCGTGGCGTAGTTGTATTTCATGTCCGGTACAATAGCGCTCTGAGGTCCTGGGTTCGAATCCCGGGTCGGGCAAAGTGATATTTGGGTTTTTCTGCTCAGTATCAGCCCGGAGTCTGGAATTTGTGCCCGATATGGCGATAGGCTCGCCCCCTATCACATCATGGGACGGAACATACTTGGCGAAAAGTGGGTGCCCTAGTTGCGCCTCTGCATACCCCTTCGGGGATAAATGCGTGATGTTATGTATGTATGTATGTATGTATGTGTTCAACAAAATATGTATAATCAATGCGGTTTAGTGTTTATTTTCATCAGTCGAAAGGCCGTTTGGCTGCTTCGGTGGCTTGCTTGTTACTGCTACGCGGTACGAGTACGATTACAGCGCTGAGGTTTTTGGTTAGAATCCTGGGTCGAGCCAAAATAATTTGTAACTGGGTTTTTACATCTAAAAAATGAATCAGTCGCATCTCGGATTTAAGAAGTTGGCGCTGTGATACCTCCGTGCCTCGTAAAGCGCGTAATGCCGTTGGTCCTGCACCTGATCTTTCTCCGGTCATGTCGAATTACCGTCTCATCACACACATTGAAGGAATAGAGTGTGTACCTGTATATTAAGCACCCACTTGTGCACTATAATATCTCCTGCGTACCTGGCTGATTCCCGTTCAGATTGGCCACTGTGGCCGAAATTCGGCTAGGAGAGATTCATTCATTGTTATCAGCAAGCAAATACCGCACGAATATTCGCGCACAATTTATCCGCAGAATTAGCGTACAGATGGAAGTGTGGTGGTTGTCATAAATATTCTGCATCTCGTTTTTCTTTTAGCGCTCCCACACTTAAATGTTATGACATATTTTGATTTATGTAATTTATTTACCGCCCTTCGGACGTAAGAAATGACAGCTTACTTTATGGTGGGTGGCTACCGTCGTTTCATCAGCTATGCGGTATAGTCTCTGCCAATCAGTGTCTCCATGTACACGGTAATTACGGTAGATGCACCGTAATCTGGCCCTAATCGACTCTAATATCCTGTCAAGGTACGAAGATATTACCTTGCCCGTGTCATATTTAATCGTATTACCAATGTCCTAATTGCATTTGATTGCAGGTAATCTAATAAATTAACTGAAATTATAAATTGTTTTTTCTTAGCTCCCACCTAAGTACGCATTGGTTTTACTAATTCAAGTCAAAACCACGGTATTTTTTTTGGTATTTTAATTCTTGCAATGCGGTAATTCGATTGAAACATGGAAGCACAGGTGCCAATGGAATAACTAAACTGCTACAGTCAATGCCTATGGTAGGATAACCGAAAGTTTATATGTACTACGTGTTATTTACAACGAAAGTCAAAAACGATAAACCCCAACCGAAGTTTAGTATATTGCAGTTATATTTAATGTAATTTTACATGCCAGTAGATAAAAAATAAATTAATTGTTCGAATATTTTTTTTAACTGTCCGCCTCATTGTTCCTCGAGGCAAAGTATTTGCTTTGTCAAACCAATTGAAAAACAAATTCCACAGTTTTAAAACACAAATTGAAAACTATCGGAGTTTATTATTTTTACATACCCGATGACTAGATATGTTCTTTTTAAATTGTACTCTAAGAAATTAACGGATATTAACATCGACGAACAATAAATAGACTCTAGCTACCCTAAAAAAATCGATTATGAAGTGATGAATTTATTTATACACAGCTGATATCGACTAAAAATAGATCGATGTTACATAAAAAATATTTATTAACTAAGATAAATAATGTGGGATAGAATCTTCAACACGTCAAAAGAAAGTTCATAGAACCAAAAGGAAAATGATAGATGGAATCCTGGCACTCACAAAAGTAACGAGCGGCGGCGGTGGCGGCGAATGGAAGAAATGTGTGAGGTCAACCAGTTGACGTCAGTCACATGTTGTTGGGCCCGAGCATCAGATAGATTACGGTCAGCATTCACAACTTTATTCGACCTGCGCTAAGCCCTTCAAAGGATCAATAAAAAAAAAAGCGCTTTTGATTTCAAATGAGGTCTAGCCGATTGTGAGTGCTCGGCTCGGGCCGAATTATTCCATCGCTTTGTAAGGAACTTTCTTTAATCCCTCGTAGTAAGGTGAATACTTCTCTAATGTTTCAATTTAAAGTTCCATTAAATTTATGGTAAACTACTAAATACAGCGATAAGTTTGCAAAGTTTTCTAATTATATTAATATTAAATTTCATAGCGAAGCGCAGTAAGAAACTACAAACAATTTATTGTAATGAAACTCCCTCAGAGACCTGATATGTATGATCCTAGCCCCAATAAACATAGAAAGCAAGGTACAGAGAAAATTAAACAACAGTTTCCGTACTTCCATAAATATCTTTATTACGTGTAAACTTGACGTAATAGATATTTATACCAAATATGATCAAAACAATTCAGATGGACATAAAATCGCAGAAGTACACAAAACAATACAGGTACAGAAAAAAATCCATTAACACGGGTTTAGATAGAGATCATAAAGACAATGGATTTATCACATGATTGCGTTTTAAAATTTAAAGTTGTTCGATATAATCAACCATATTTAAATGGCGCAGAGGCGGTAATAAATTTCCCATTGACGACGAGACGAAGAATTGAACAAAAACGGCTCTTGTTGAATTGGGAGCCCAACAATGGATAATTTATCGTGGTGGGCTCAGGCTCGTCGTTTTGCGTAAAATAAAAACGTAGGTATCTATTTTCTGGGGCAATAAGCAGAATTGGTCGAGGCGAATATTCGCCATTTCACAAACATTATTTTATAGCAGCCAGTAGGCGCCTATACAATGCGTAGAGCCTAATCCGCCATTATCACCCAACTTACTCGGGGCTATTACGCGAACGTAGATTTATTACAACCGTAAACGGACTTACTACGGCACGAATGGATTTTACACTGATACAACTTTCTCAAACTCACAAACCAATTTAAAGAAGACCTGGTAACTTTTAATCTTAAGGTTTATAATACAAACACATTGTACATTAAAGTAATTAACGACATGTTTGTAAAAACAAATCTCATGTCAAAATCTGCGACGGATCCATCTTTCTCGTTTAGAATTTGTTAAGCTAAATTAGCAGTCGGCCTTTCGCTGAGAGGTTCTCTTGTCTTTTAGCTGAGTAACCACATTTCATGTTTATTTCATTTTTTATGACAAACCTCGAAACGGATTTGTACTGATTTGTAATGAATCCGCGCGACTTAAATTAATATCTTGAATTTGTCTTCCATCTGCCTTTGAAAGTTTTATTTGTGCGAGATACACAGCGGCTTCCATGACGTTAAATCAAATTTATTATAATAAACTTCATGAGTATATAAAGTACTACAGATTATGTAACGGTGATGTTAATTTTAGTTACTGAAGATCTATTCTTAGCTTTTGCTTTCTTAATATTATGTGGCTATGTATAAATAACCGTACAGCATTTGGTCGATATAAGCCAGTGAGTTAATAGGGTGTGAGCCTTTGGCCCCATCAGGCGAAATCTTAATCTAATATCTTATCTTATCAAAATAATAATTTTAAAACTTAAACCCAAAAGAATAAATATATATTACAGGTTTCTCTATCAGAATACATGAGTAACGTTATATCTTCCAATTAATACTGGTATTGTTTTAAATATTTTAATTGTATCTACATTTTGCAATCCTTTTATAATTGGTATAAATAAAAATTACAGAAATTTCACATTGATATGCGAGTAATAAAAGCAATCTCATCACCAAAAACTTGTTACCGGTGGGACGGCTTTTTGGATAAATTAAAATTAAAAACGCATTACGCCGAACGAGACACACAAAAAACACAGAACACGCGTAACGAGTTAAGGGGAAAGGATATTGTAGTATACTTTGAATAGTAAGTTAAAAAAAATGTATTATGATCAAAGATTAACCGATGTTCATGGGTATTTAAGGAATCTGTCTACTACACCATTTAAAACTATGACTGTGCTAGGAACGTGTCACGTAAAAAAATATTCTTTGTATGTTTATCAAAGAAGAAAATAATAACCCCCATATTCATAGACGTTTTTTATCGAACGATCGAGTAAGGCTGTGATAACAAGTCTGTTTCTCAGTGCTGACGGTATGGCAGTCTTCGCAGTGTGATACGATTGGCTAATATTGAAATACAACAATAATAACCAATCACAACGGCCCTATGACTATTTCTCAGTGCCGTTGGGCACTGAGAAACAGGCTTGTTATCACAGCTTTACTCCGTCCTTAGATAAAAAACGTTTATGAATAAGGGGGTAAGAATTTAATTTTCACAAAATGCAACGCTGAAAGGTGTTTTTGATTTTTGTCACATTACCGTGGCTTGTAGAACTTTAAAGTGAAGGTAAATATTCATAAATATTATATTATTTTATTGAGAGTTCACAACAGAGCACACTAATAATACACATTATTTTCACATATTGCAGTATTATATACCGGAAAGAAAGAGGAATGTGCTCAAAAATGGCAGAAATTAATCACTATAACAATATATTGCTTCAAATGTTCTCTGCGTGCAGTCACTTCCTAATTAAGCAAGGGTTACTTCAAGAAAAGTCGTGAAATATATTTCCGTCACGTATTTATAGTTACATTTCGTTTTTTACCAAATACTAGACGCTGAACTTACAGTAGGAAAAGGTTCTTTTCAATTCTATAAAATACAAAACTTTCTTATATATATACACATGACACGATATAAAGTACCTATATACATATGTATTTAGATTAGTCAACGAACAGCAAGCACACAAGCGACAATAATTACTGCCTTTGCGGTTAAATGGCATACTGATTCGACGTTATCACACCCAATTGTTGTTCGGACCTGCTCTATTCAGACTCAACCGCGTTTAGAATCCCAGATAACCTTTGGCTTCTAGTGAATTTACTTTTTTTTCGGTGAAAAGAAGTATCGACGGAATTTAAGTCACGTGCCGACTCCCGACGCTAGTCGATTATAAAAATGTTGACAACATAAATAGTATTGTGCTATACTATTTATGTTGCAAATTTATGCAACATTTCCTCTCTCCAACTCGTATTGTACCGTTACAATTAGCTAAAGAATGCATAAAAATAACATTACATTTTATATTTTTAATCATGCTGTGGAGCAATCTCTGGGCATCATAATTGCTCACAAACAATCAAGCCACAAAAATAACAACTCTCCTAAACACAGTCACATAAAAACCGAACGCTTTGTGCCGAGAATACTTATGTGGGTTATATTTATTTGTAATGCAAACGTAAAAGGAAAGGAATTGTTGCCTATCAAGCCGAGTTATTCATGATAATTGTAAAAAGGATTTGACAAAGCGTATATTGTGATAAAATGAAACTGCGTAATTTAATACAAAGAAATGTAATTCATCAACGTAGAAACATAATTTAACAGCCGTGCCTACTTTTTGGTAATGTGCCCGGTAGGCTTTTTAGTTTTTTCATTATTAAAGTGGATGTGTGTCCCAATTTTATTACTGGTGAGGCAGTTTTACAGGCTGTGGTCCAGAACAAATTGCGTTCACTGTTTTACTACTTTTCTACTACATATATCAATGTGAACACAGAGTTAACATTAATGAAGCAATTATCGTGTAAAAGGACAATGCAATTACCACAGACCGGATATAATTTTCTTGCAAAAACCAATGACGTTCGACAAACACAAATACATTATCTGGTGCGTTGTCAGGCGGCCCAAGTGTAACCGAGATAAATTTTTTCGGCTCGAATTTTCACCGGGAGTCGGGTTTTTCAATTTATTTCGTCGTTTTAGCCGAGTGACGCCGTAATTACGACGCGGCGTGGCTCGGCGCACCGCATAAACGCCACGCTATTTTTTTTGAATTTGGCTCTTCGCACATAATCATAAACTACCTATCGATGAGCCAATGCAAACAACATGATGTTTTAATAGTGCATCATATAAAAACTGCAGTTCAATGCAAAGCCAATGTCTAACCTACGTCTGATTCATATTAATTTGAAAGGATCCCTTAAACAAATAACGAGGGCCATTTCTTAGCAAATTCTATTTGCATAATGAAGGCCCATGTGATTATAGTCATAGTTTAATATTCACATGCACAATAAAATATTTATTTGATATTACATCTCTTGTCCAATAATGCCTTATGATTCAACTTCCATGGGAGATAACATGAAGCTAGAACCTTATGGAGAGTAATGATAGGGACATAAAAAACACAGGCCGAGTTTAACATAATTTTACGGGAGAGTGGGCGCCCATAGAAACCGGTAGTGGGAATACGGGCAGGCGTTCAATTCGCCCTGTATAATGCCGCGATAAAAAAGATTGAACTTACTCGAAACGTAATAAGCAAACCCTATTTTCAGTAAGAATTTCAAATAAACACGGTTTATTAAAATCTGGACATATTATTTAAAACGAATTGGTTTCATTAGTGATAAAATGTTAAGGTGTTTACACAATGGCCAATGCAATATTGTCTACGAGACTTTAGAACGAAGTCATTGAATAGTTGAACACTGAGCGCGCTCGTCTAAGCCGCACGAGAGGGCGTGGCTATCTACGTTTCGGACCTAGCAATCTTCAATACAACGAGGAAATATCCCTGGATATTGGTTTCAACACGTAAGGAGTTTAATCTCGTTGTTTCCGTTCGGATAAAGTAATCTTTGTCGGTCATAAAGCTCTATTTCTTTTAATACAAAGGGAATCAATAAATATCAAGTCGTAGTTTAGGTCTCTAATCTCGTTCCGCCAATAATGATAGAATAAATGCTTCGGTTTATTGTTTTAATTGTAAACGTTTAGCTACGATTATTTAGTCTTTATATTCTGACACTATCAATTTATATTAATCTAATGTAAATATTAGTACCTACACTAAATATCCTCTATCTAATCAAATATTTTATAACTTAAAAAATATTTCAGTAATTATTTTAAAGATAACCGACTCAAAGACATAGAGACAAAGTATATTTAAGCTGTGAGACTTCTGATCCTATATTCGACCTCGAGAACAGACAAATACTGTACAACTTTATAACTTCTATTACTTCAAGAGATGAGACTAAGTTCAGCAAACCACGGAAGCCATGATTCCCTTTTTAATATACAGGCCTATGTTTATACACGTACATAATTCCAGGATATATTTTACGACATACACTTGTACATTGTTATACCAAAATATTGTTATGAATACAACATAAGCCCTGCCAAAATAGAAATCATATATAGTAGAACGATTCATGACGCGTTTTCCGTATGATACATGTTGAGTGGGCTCACTTGATCATCGAGCAAAAACAATAGTGTCGCGCAAGATAGAAGAGGTCGAGTCCATTAGGGAAACTGTTTATGACGAGAGTGTGATCAATAGAGACACCGCCGGCGGGTCAGGGGTCGGTCGAATCGTTAGGGATGATACGGGCATATACGCAGTTATTAATAGCTGCTTCGTGGTCGGCTCCGATCCCCGCGCGGTTATGGACACTAAATATTGTATAAATTAACTACAACCGACATTCGACGCCAACTGTTTGGAACTGCTCGATATTACGCGTCTCAAATTTAATAATATCTTTTAAGTCGCAACAGTTAAACTTTTATGTGCGACTGCCAAGTTTATTACGGTGCTTTTCTTGAATAAAAATTCAAATATCTTATCTTCAAAGTGTAGTGAAAAATTTAATCTTTAATTAATAAAATGACAGTTGAACATTCGGTCCCAAAGTAATCACACACAAAGTGAATTATCCTTCGTTGTTTTACAACATTTGTGACATTCGTAAAATGCTTCTGGTAAAAACATAATAGTTTTAGAATGTAACACACACAAATTAAGTTATTTATGTCACCATAATTAACATTAATCACTTAAATAACGCGTCCCATTTGGAGTGTCCTTTTGAATTAAAACTAAAATGTTTGCTGAATTCACGAGATATAAGTAAGCACATCTATGCCTGAGTAAAACAATCTGATACCCAGAACTCTCTGAGAAAAGTACTGACCTACATTTATATAGACGGACAGATGTTAAAGAATGATTTAGCTTCGAAGCACGAACTTTTAAAACGTAACGAAACAATTATAAACTTACACTGTACAACGCGTGAATTTCTTATAGATATTATAAAATCCGAGCTACATACGGGTAAGGGACATGTGTATATTGTTCTCGGCTTAAAAATGGAAACGTTGTATTTTCTCGTAGATGTTGAAAAGTCGACTAGGGCTCAGGTCAGATGACAGTCGTTCAACAGACTTTGAGTACTGCATTCATTTTACAGAAACATGCTATACTGTTAATATGCAGCGCGCGTTTTGACTTAACGAATAGAGCAACGCGGCTTTGAACGCCCGCTGAAAGCTCTAAGCTTACATGCATAAGTCGAGTTTAGACTAAATCCACATTTATATATGATACTGTCGTTTTTATCCAGTTACAAAACGACGTCATTTTTAATTTATCAAATAAAAGATTAATTACTCATTGCACATCGTTTCGTGTTGAATATGAAGCATTCGCATTCTGGAAATTACATAATGTTACGCTCTCTAAGTAAATATTTGATGCAACGTCGGATATATGTATTTACACTTATTAATACGAGAGCGGAGCAGTTCTCTTAGTGGATTAACTTTCAGCCAATCGTACCGAGTATACGGAAATGGGCACATTTGTCAGGGAAAATATTATGTAAAATTCAATTTTCCGCTGCGCGCGAATAAAATGCTAGTTCCAACTCAATAACGAGTACTATATAGTGTATGCTGTCAATAATGCAACTAGATAAGGATGCAATAAAAGTACTTTCAATTCAATCGCATTCTTCACCACTTTGTCTGGTATTCCCATTTTGAAACATTGCATCCAGGGCAAGTGTGCAGTTGTCCCAAATCTAATTTGAAACGACGGGGAACCGACAAGCGTAACCTGGATTTGATTCGGGGTAAACGATTAGTTAGGAATTTAATTTGCAAAGTATGATGTAAGTTCACGTAGGAAAGAGCACCGTTATCGGAGACGGCGCGGCGTGCGGTGCGCAAAACTTTACGCATTTATGCGCGCGCTCGTCTCTAGAGTTCTAACAACCACACTTCTACAACTATTCCAACTGCATGCTTCAAAAAGATCAAACTACTGTTTATATTTAAAATAGTACTAGTATTTAAAATATATAGCTATTTCTATTAAACATGTGTATCTTAAGATATTTTACAGTCTCATACACTGTAGAGTTGATATTAGCCGCAAACAAGCTGAAGTAAAGAATATGTCCAGGTTTGAATAGTTTGATGTACATTTTCTATAATGGACTGATTTAAAGTAACTACCTTTCGGAGTAGATTATGTTGTGTATATACAAGATTAAATAGTGTTTTAGAAGTAGATATTATTGCTCTTATCTGATATACAAAAGAATTTTATTTTGATGCTACCGAGTTTGGTCAACTTATTATTTTATTGATGCTATAAAATCAAATTAAATCTTCACATATTATAAAATTGTAATAAGCCGATATCTGGACATTATATCTATTCGATAAAAACTAATATGGAGGGCCTTTATTAAAACAACAGATGCCAAAACAACGTTTTATTAGAATTTTTGTCTGTCTGTCCGTATGTTTCTACGCACATTATGCAAAACTACTGCATGGAATTTAATGCAGTTTTCATCGATTTATTGATAGCGGTCTAACTTAAAATATAGGCTAAATTTGATCCCGGGAAAAGATAAAGCGGGTCTTTTATCCCGGAAGAACTTTTTCAGGCGGGTGGAACCGTGAGCAAGAACTAGTATATCATTAAAAAATTTAATTAAAGTAATTTTAATTAAAAAACCGTTAGCCTGACTTATATCATTCGCCTCACGCTCAATTTATACGGTTATTCACACGTAATCAACACTATATCAATCAATTAGTTCTGATGGGGTTTTATAGGATTTTTTTTTTCGGAGAAGGACTTTTACGCCAGCGCAACTATGAACAAACCGAATCATTTTATAACTTTTTGAAAGCTTTTGAAGCAAACTTTTAATATTTCAAAACAGTATATTATATAAGAGATAATACTATCAGAGAGGGAAGCCACGAAATGCTAATTGTTACTGAGGTAGGATAGTAAACACCCATTATAGGTCCTGACAGGCTGATGCACAGTAATCTGATTGCGGCCAACACATCACCTAGAGTTTATAGGGGCGCACACATCCGTCCCATATTTAAACCGAGAAACAGATACACACTACTTTGTGGCCGTATATCAGTCGCAAGAATGAAAAGCTTACCACGAAGAAGGAAACAAGCGGATGTTGTACGTTTCTCGACTTGCCATTAAACTAGATCAGGAAAAGACGCGCCAATTCTAGCTAAAAAGAGGAAATCCATTCAGCGGACTGAAAGATATAGCCGTGTTGCGTAAATTGCCGTTTGCAACAGCTCAAAATTGAATTGTCGCTGCCGGATTATATTATTTGAATAGGAGCCGTATCTCGTAGACTTACTAATCATATTCGTGCACATCCGCGTATCGACTAAAATTTCGACACAGAGATTAATAAGTAGGTATAACGAGCGCAGTACCCGTCAACCTGAATAGTGCCTATAAGCACAAAGCTTCAGTTCACGGTTCAATAAACTGAATCACCCGATACAATCATCGAGTAGTTGGATAAACCAATTTCGTACCAAATAAATCGATGAAAATGAGATTCCCCGCGACGCAAAGGATATCAATTTAATATTCAACATTGCAAATCTAACGAAGTAGTAATAAAGGTCGCTACCATGCGTCATAACATAGGAAAGTCGATGTTGGCGACGGGATTCATGAATTTTATTATATAACGTCACTTGAACGCGCCTCTAAAGTACAAAATCGACGAGAACTTTCAACAAACCAGTATATTACGAAGCTACGAAATGGGAAAGCAATCATAAGGCTAACTATATAAACATAGAACGACAACCTGCATAGAATTATTTTATACATTGTCTGCACACAATCTGCAGGCGGTTGGCACCGCAATCTATTTGGCCCGAATGAATCCTGAGTTCAATCTATCTTCTAGGAAATGTTACAAAAATGTCTACAAATATACCTTTGTAATGTGATTTACGAGCGGTTCACGATAAACTTCTAAGATATTAGATGTCAACATTGAAATAAATATCGATTTGATATTTTACTATTTACTAAAATCGGTGTGTGTTGGGCAGTATAAAGAAAATATCCGAGTTAAATATGAGTTTTTAACATCTAAGTATAACAAATTTAAAAAAATGCAAAGATAGAAACAACATGGTAAAATAAATATAAAGCTTTAGTCATCATTTATTTTTTACGCAGTCTTGATATTTCTTTGAAGGAACAATACTCGTCACAATAATACTGGTCGCGCTATACAATTCTTACCCAGGACGATGAGCGAGAAAAAATCGGAATTGTCTCTACTGATTATACGGATTTAGAACTATGAGCCTAAAAAAACATCCGGTCGGGACACGCGTAAGTCCCAATTTACCGTTGAGTCGATTTCTTCATGGAAGCAAATATGATATAATATGAGGAAGAACAAATACTTGGCAAACATACTTACTTCTTATAGTATCTATATAGTTATTGTGTGCTAGCAACAACATTCAAGGACATCTTTTTCGTAAAAGATATTAAGTAAAAATCTTTCAAATAAATTATAGATAGTAACCAAAAAATAAAAATACCTACTAACTGTGATTGAAAACAAATTGAATCGCTCCGACATGAATATCGTACGACCGCTCACGACAACGGAGACCGCGTACCGGCAAGCGCAGCGTTGGATATCCACTTGCTAAGTGGACGAACGACTAATCTAGAAGGTCGCAGGAATATACTGGATGCAGGTCGCTGTTCACATGTCCGTTTAAAAATCTTTAGGGGAGGGCTATTTTTGTCAGTGCACCTGATAGAGCTGGTTATAATATGAAATAGTGATGAAAAAAAAACAAAAAACTTTTTAACAGTCTTTCATCAACCACCATTATACTTACTCCCTACAAATAATTGTAAAACCCATTATTTTTATAGAGCTTAAGAACAAACGTTTTACGGCGTATTTTGAAATTAATAGATACAAGTATTATATTGCTGAAAATATCAATTTGTAAAAAAAGAAAAACGAAGTTAAGATACATAAAATACCCAAATGCATCTCTTGTATTCTATTTCAAAGAGATGAGTGAGATATGATATCCATAATCCAAAGGAGAACTACATTAATAAATAAAGTCATGGCCATATAAAAAGAACATCTCTGTGCAAGTATAAATGCATTTGACTTTGTAACGGCACTTCATTAAGATACAACTCTCATAATCCTTTAAGAATCTTACTAAGATACTGAATTAGCAATTCAAATTAATATGTTAATAACGTATGGACATTAGACAAGAAAGATAATGACTCAAACAGTAATAACTCTACTTACGTACAACACAAGTTCGATTTGTAACGCAAAGGCAGTAAACATGTAGTTAAGCGAAACGGAGCGAGGCCTCGAGGAGATCTCCATAGTTGCGCTTCAACCGTCTAGAACAAATGTGTGTCATTTGTTTTGAGAGACGCAGGAATAGCTTAATACAGACCTGAGAGCGACGTGGCGCTCGTATACAAAATACAATGTCTTCCTTCTACTCGACCTATATCTATAGACACAAACAAGGGGTAGGCAGGGTGGCACATCGACACCGCAAGATACTAGTAAACCCGCAGTTCTCTGAACTTGTATATTTGAGTAGTAGAATGTGAAAAGGAGGTCATATATTGGATAAATGCAATCCCAAGTTACCGAAGGAAATTTTTAATTAAATATAATCTTTTTTTATCGTCTGATTTGATGAACGCTACCAAAGCGCGTCAATATTACAGCTTATTTTTTTACGATATAAACTAAAATACATCGGGATTACAATTTGATGAATAAAATAAATACTTTTGAAAAAAATAAGCATATTATTTTGTCAGTAATGGTGGATGAACAGCACCGATAGGCCAGTTGGCAGTGAAACGAACTTGCGAGACGAATGTCCACAGGTTCAAAACCCAAGAACACCCACCTCCGATATCAAAAATTTTGTGTTTATTATTTGTTAATTATTGCTTGCTTTAGCGATGAAAGAAAACACGGGAAACTTGCATACTTGAGAAATTCTCCATAAGAATAGGTATATGAAGTCCGCCAACCCACACTAGACCAGCTTGGTGGGCTAAGGCCTAAACCTCATAAGTAAACGAGCCCGAGCCCAGCAGAGGAACAGTCGAATACAAAGCTAATATTATTATAATGGTGGAATCATCATCAGCCACATAAAGTCCACTGCTGAACATAGGCCTTCCCCAATAACTCCAGACGAACCTTTCGAAATCGGCGGGTAATGGTGGAATATCGTTCTAAAATTACGTCTTGACATTTATTGATTCCTTTCGTTCTAAGAGATACAGTCTTATGGCCAACAAAGCTTTATCCGTACGGAAACAACGGGATTAAACTTCTTACGTACTGAAACCAATCTCTAGAGATATCTTACTGTGTTGTAGCTCAACATCCTACAGTCGAGTTTCTATTGTTGATGGTTTGCCAGTCATCGGTCGATATCCTATATACTTAACTATCGTAACCGGTCTCCGTAAGCTGAGAAACTTCCTCAGTGGTTTGTTTAAGAGAGTATAATTTGAAGTTCTTATGAAAAAATCATAGGCATGTGGGTTTCTTTACAACGTTTCCGTTTAGCGTTATAAGGTGGGAATAATCTACAAAGAATACACTTAATGTATATTACGGAAAGGAAAATTATATTTATTGAATAAATATTTTCCCCGATATAAGGTGACCTATAGCACTCAGGAGTACTTAACCCGTCATGACTTGTCAAACAGCTACGCGTGTGACGGAAAAATAACCTTATTATGTAGTATATAAGGTTATAATCCCGTGACACACGCAAATGTCATGTAGCTGTCTTGGCTCGCCGGCGAGCCACGAGAGACCAAGAGTTAATGTAGTTTCCCATTAGTAAATAAAAAAATTAGTTTAATTTTATATATAAAGCTTGTTTGTCGAAATCTCAGAAACTACTAAAAAGTCGGTTTAGTAGTACCTGAGATGTCGACAAACAAGCTCTTCAGCTTTATATATTAGTCATTAAAGATTATACATTGCCTAAACTATCAATTTTATCAATACATTTTATTATTAACGTGATAAATAAGGCAGTCATGTTATAATATTAATTTATATTGTTTGTACCGCATTATTATCTACTCGTACCACGCTATTTGAGTCCAACATCAAACTTTTAATCCTCTTTGCTGATATGGCTGAACAAATTCTGAAATTGTATAGCTGGGCTTAGGGATTTAACATCCTTTAAAAAGACAAGGGATCGGAAGATTTATCCTGCTGTATTTCTATACTACACTCTAAAATTAAGGGTTTCTGGACTATGTGGTTATTTTAAAAGATATGAAACTTTGAGAGTTATTAAATATGTAACCCAATCAACCTTTAAGAAAGGTCATAGTAAATTGGGAAACAGCCGTACCAACGCTAATGTGGTATCGGCGCACCGCCCTCTGGTACATACAACGCCAAGAAAATTGAGAAAAAAACGTAATGCTAGATTGCGCAATAAAACCTCCATTGCCAATCCACAACCTGTATACAAAGCTACTAAACTAAGAGACGATATACTCAATGTACATAAATAACAAAAGCTAATTGTTCCTATATAGAGCGCATATGCAATCACAGTTATTGCGTTACACGATACGCAACAAATTTATTCTGTGGCGCGTACACAGGTTTATGTTTATTTGGAGTTCAAAGTACATTTTATTTTGAGGGATTTTCACGCCAAGTTTGATGATGAAGAATGGAACCACTGTGCAGGATAAAATTTAATCAATACATAAATCGTAATGGGCGATTTTCGGTAATCCGTTTGGAATTTCGCACGCAATGTGAGCAATACACCGAAATCTCTGGATTACAAAATATTTAATTCAGAAAATTTAATGGAAATAAAATTCATTAAGTCGAAAATAAATTTTTATATTCGACTATATTATGAATGGCCAACCGAGGTGGTACCATTGTCTCAAAGAAAAACAACGTGAAGTAAAACTTATTCATTATCATATTGAAAGCGAAATTTCCAGATTCCAAAGCACCCCGTTCCCATCCCTAATCCTAGTTCTTTAACTAGTGGATATCAAGGCGTCCATCAGAAGTCAAGCATTGTGGGTGATCATGGGCGGCATGATCATTGAACAAGCAAATGTACCCCTTGCTTTTTCGCTGGTTTATGCTACAAAAAGTTAGCAAATAGCATTTTTATTCTAAAATTGTAATCCTCAACCTTTTCTTTTCAATTATACCTTTCAGTTTCAATTTAATTGAACAACAAATCAATCACAAAACTTTTTACAGTCGAATTATTTTTGTTTTTCTAGAGATTACTTTCACCACCAGTTTAAGCTTATTCAATATAATAGGTTTTTTTTTTTTTTTTTCAATAAAATAGTATCAATAAATGTTATTGTATTTGTATATAGATGTAGATCGGGGATTATCTTAGTATAGATTCGTTCGACGATCGATTAGAACCCTTATATTGCAGCACAGGATTAAAAAGAGAAAATCGGTATACTTAAATCACTTCAAACAGTTGAAAATGAATGAGAATTTTCTTCAATGATTCTAGAATTTCATATGATTTTTTTTAATCAGAGGATCATAGTAAATAACCAAGTGCGACTATTGTGCGAATTGCGGTTCATTATACTTTAACAGCGGTCTCCGGTGAGCAATCCTGTTGATCCGGTTCATTCATATAGCACACAAAACTACAAAATGGCTCTCTCGTCTACGTTATAAGACCCAGTTTTTCTTTGTATTTCTATATTATGAAATTATAAATATAAAAAGGCATTACGATGGTTTAGCATAAATATTCATGAATACTAAAAAGTCAAGACTTTTTAATAAAACGTTATGAGATAAGATATCCAACACAATGGTAAACTTCAGTTCTTTGTGCAGAATAACAAAAAGATTTTATCGCAACGATTGCGAGTGATTAGCCTTATAAGTTGGCAAGACGGTTTAAAAAAAAAGGTTCGAGAATCGAGGACACTAACGGCGTTAAAGATAAGGGTTATCAGCATGATTTATAATATTTCCAGAAAAATCTAGAGACAAAATCTGAATGGACACAGAGTCGAAAGATCAGTGTGGATATGAGAGGATATGAATTATAAGATCGATTGTTCATATCCAATGCATTTCCAACATGTGCGACCGTCACACGATATGACAAAAATAAGAGTGAGATGGAACTTATTGAATTGTATTCTAACTGGAACATTGTAGCGGGTGTCATGACTGGGTGTCGAGACTTTATAATGCCATGTGTTTGTCAAAGTGTGAATGATATGATTATAAGAAAAATAATTCATAAATGGGCGGTATAAACCTCTACTACTATCCTACGTTTTAACCGATTTTCAAAATAGGAGGAGGTTCTCAATTGTCTTGTATTTCTTATGTTTATTGCCTCAGAACTCAGCAATTTATCTATTTTAAAATCTGTTCAGTAGTTTTTAAACTAAAATAACTGGTATAAGCATATCGTTCAAGCACTCGAAAATGAAAATTTTGCTTTCCTGTAACTATATGTGTGTATTTTATTAGTAACCGACTCCAAAATCCGTAACCAGTATATACCTGTTATGTTAAATTATTTTTTTGTTTTTTGGTTATATTTGAAAGCATTTTAATTTTTTGCTATCTATAAAGTTCCAGCACTCCACTTATACTTAACAGTAAACAGCTAATTCGTGCTGTTTTACATTCATTCTTTATAGAGAATTTTTGTAGTTATTATTTTTATTATTATTTGTTTTCTTTTTTGGAACTTTGAGACTTCGAACTAGAGTCTGACAAATTTAATTATTGTTACTGGTTTGTAAAGGATACGCGATACAAGTTCTAAACTTAGTGCGCATCTTAACGCAGTTGTAATAAACCACATAATGTAAGTACTATGATTTGTAAAATAAATAAATAAATAAACTATAAATAAATAAACTTATCAGAAACCTGTGTAATCAACATTCGATACCTGGTTACCACTTATGCCGGATCAATGCGGGTAACTGGACAAGATGAGCTCATTAGGTTATTGTAAGAGTTTTCAACAGACCGATAAGGTATCCGAGTTGGCTTTATAGCTACTATCTATTATCCTTGGCCCGCCGGCCTATAGCCGTACTTTACTTCAAATAAATGTCATCGATGCCAAAAGTTTTAGCAGATAAAATGCGGACGGCTTAAGCGTAACTGGATGCTATTTTATCTTTAACGTATGGGAACCCTAAGTAACTGGATCCGTAACCCTACAAGGAAGACGTAATGTTCCTTTTATGTTCCTACTCACTCAACCTCGATTCGCCTAACGCGGGTGCGCCATCCCGACCAAACAAACCACGGTCAGAGGTCCTGTTCAATGCATTCGTGCGTCACGTACGTGAAGAAGGAATTAAAACTGAACGGAACGTCGAATGTAATTGTTTAAATGACCCAGACTATGTATTCTTCCAAGAATAATGGGGCTCATTTTCCGTAATACCAGCGTGTTGAAAACTCCCTAATAGTGCACATTTTTTATAAAGTTTAAATGCGCACCGAATTATTGCACCGCACTATTACCGCCTGAGTCAGACGCCATAATTCCAACAATGTATCAATGCTACAGTTGCGCTGGCACGGACAAAACGTCTAATAAAAATAATGCTGCATTATTTAATTCCGCATCTTTTCACACTATTATTTTAAATTAATACAGATACAGCGGAAACTCCTCTGGCTTATTCATTTGTATATTTGAAGGCATTTTAAAAGGGATCGACTAAATTGCCGCTGCGTGAAAATAGAGCACAAGGCGACAGTTTCATTCGCCTTTCACTAGAAGCTAGATAGGTGGCTACCGGCGAAAGTTTGGTAATCTTGTCAGTGGTGTTGGTCGTCGCAAGCCGCAAGTTTCGATCGCAGCTATCTCCGTAGTTGCCGCCTAATTAGATTGGGCGGAACATGCTTCCTTGCAGGAATACTGAGACGCACATGTTAAGTGAACAACGTTGAATTTTACTGAAACCGTAAATTAAACGGCAACCTGATGGTAACACGGTATTTCATGTCCTTAGTATGAATTCAAAATAATGGCTCCTATCTGCGTTACCATTTCTGCTATCATTACAAGTAACATAAAAGTTTATAAGACAGTTATATTCGTAGCTCCGGGCCCACTCAATTTTATTAATTATTTCCCGCTTAATGGAAGTTATGCGTTTTAAATTGACCATACTGATTGTAATAACTTTAGTCATTGTAAACATTGTACTCAATTAATAACTGTAGTAAATATATTAAAACACTATTAATAGTTTATTCCATTTGAAATGAATTTAATTCTCTGATTTCTACATCCACCATAACATTTAGATAAACATAATGTATAGCATGTTTACAATCAATCCATCAAATCAAAATGATTGTTTACTGCAACAGTACATATGACCAAAGAGATATTTTTAAAGCATAGGGCAATCTCTTGATTTTATGTAATCTCCACCGTACATCCATCTTTTCTGAAGAATCATAAAGTTGGCAAGGCATTCCTCTGGGATTACGCAATATGATGGTCGATGAGCACTTATTATTAGATTACAAAACAGCTCGTTTACCAGCCCGATACAAAAACACTTTAGGTTCATTGTCCGTAAATTTTATTGATGTAAATTCTATTGGTATTGCAGCATCGTATTTTAAGCCGTGTTTACTATGATTGTGTTATTAAATTAATAAAAGCTAATTTGGGCAATTGGTTAATAATGATAATCTATCTTCTATACTTATAATAAATCTGTAGAGAGGTCAATTCTGTACATGAAATATATTTCCAAAATAACTATCAGGGGGTGATTAGGGATCGATACTGATGCCAAAAATGCAATTAGTAAAATTTTTGTCTGTCTGTATAACCGTTATAGAAACAAAAACTACTCGACGGATTTTAACGAAACTTGGTACAATTATTTGTCATACTCCTGTGCTGGTAATAGTATACTTTTCATCACGCTACAATTAATAGGAGCAGAGCAGTAACAGTTTCAACATGTTGCAAAAACGGAGAAAATATAATATTTTTGAGAGCTTCTGTTGCGTGCGCTGCGTAAACGGTTAAAGTTATGCAACAATGATGTATGACGGGATTGTTCCTCTTAAAAAGTTATACAAAAATTTATTATAAAACAAAGTCCCCCGCTGAATTTGTCTGCCTGAACGTGTTAAACTCAAAAACTACCCAACGTATTAAGATGAAATTTGGTATGGAGACAGTTTGAAACCCAGGGAAGAACATAGGCTCCTGGGAAACTATTACTTTTATAATGGGAAACTTTAGCCTGAAAAACTTTATAACGCGGGCGGAGCCGCGAGCAAAAGCTAGTACTTAATAAAGGAATTTTAGACACTATTGCTGCTCATCGCGGTATGTCATTATAGTTACATTTTGTAGCATAACTATTCCCAGTTTTAGATGACGATCACTAAATTAGGTATTAAAGACAATTATTTATTAAGAACCATTGTCTTATTAAAGTATATTTGCGGCCACGGCTAAGTAACTCCACTGCACCTGATAGAAACCGGAGTAACAGACTTCTGCTCTTACTTACAGCAACATATTCTTATTTAATTTTGTATAAAGCTATCTCAATATCGCAACGTGTGACTGCGAAATTAAAAAAAGGTAACTGACATTACCTTATCTCCATGTGTTATAAATTACATGCAAACATGATCTATAATGTCTAGACACCTCTGTATAAAATTACAATTCTATTATTTATTTGCTCATTGTAATAACATTAATGCAGGCACAAAACCTATCTATTTATGAACATAAATTTAAGGCACGAATTTACCATTAAAACAAAATAACAATATTTTGTATGAACATGTATTGCAACTTTGTTCGCAACAGCGTCAGTTCATAAAAGTGGATTGAAAATATGTTTTTTTTTTTCACTTATTAAGCACTTTGCATGTATACACAGTCCGCGACCCGTAATAACGTCACGGTTCCGGCCCGGGCTCATGATAAAATAAAATATACAAACATACAAATGTGTGACGTGTTCAAACGCGATTTTCACAAATTTGTTCAGTGAATCGTGTCGCTGCGAGTCTGGCAAACACAGCCGGGCGGACTGAAGCCAACAAATATCTAAAGTTAAATCCTTTCGAGATGACTGTAGAGTACGTTAGGTACGGTTAACTAAGTAATTTTAAATTATGAATGAGTTCGAAGCCGTGACTGATTATAATTTAACAACACTTTCTAGATTTTGATTTGGTAATGTGATCTATGCTCTACCTACGCGAGGTTATTTCTCTACCTAAGCCGCAAATGTATAAATTTTATAAAGATAAACGTGATAGGTACTACATGCATACGAGTATATTGAGTAATTATGACCGCTCTGTAAATTATAGTATATTAAAATTATGCTATGGATACGAAGACTATAAATGAAACTGTAGCGAGTCTGTATTGATCGGGAGGAGCGGTTGAAACCTTAAAGTTTGCGAAAACATCCCAAAAGACCAATAAAACGTTCAGCTAAATGTCGGTCATCATTGCTATTGTCGGGGCATTAGCTAAAGCTGCGTTTTATCTTACCAAGTAGGTACTTATAATGTTCCCGGTCACACAATTTTCATAACTCGGGATATAACTATATTACAATTTACAATAGTATTTAATTTGTGTTCCTCAAATTATCATGTGCACCACTCTCGTATTACCGAGTTCTTCTATTTAACTAAGTTTGTGCAACACGTAGAAAAACATGTTGCGTCAATAACACGCAATATGGACGGAGGAAAATGATTATTTTCACAACAGATACGTAACACTCATCCATTTGCCTTTGACCCCCCGAGGGGCATCGGCCTGACATCATCTTCAGTCACCTGTCACGCACACGCTCACAAAGTAAGCATCTATTACGCACACTGTAAATACCCTAGGGGTGTAATTACAGGGGCAGTATTGTTTTTCCTCAACACAAGTTGTCTCACGTCTTGCTTAAACAAGATAGTTTAGACAGAACAAAGGTAAATATTGCAGGGACATATTTGTGTCTGACTTATGTGATATGGTTCTGCATTTAATTAATCCAACGCAAACGCTCTCTGGTACGCGTTCTCTAATCTGACGTGATTCTTAATGACTATGCGTATCAAATTTGGTTAGTACTAAAATAATGATAACAATCCTCTATATTGTTTCACTGTTGGACACTGTTCTCCACTAATGAGAAGACTTAGGTCTTCGTATATAATAATCGCTTCTATTTCACTTGGGAACAGAATTGTTTCTTATTTGTAAAACTCGCGAATAGTTTGAGATTAACAATATTGCATATTATCACCAAACAGTTTGATCTCTTATCACCTTTGCTCCTATTGTCCAACAGGTCAGAGCTCGCGCTCAACTAGATTTTCTTTTTTTGTTTTACTCTCACATAGTTGCTTTAATAATTAAATATTTGCTCGAAGTGGATTAAGATAAAAACACAGGCGTATTGTAACATTCCGTAGCCACATTTTGATTTTGTAGCCACATTTTGATTTTGTAGCCACCACGTTGCGACGGCTTTCAAAACGAAACAATTGACACCTTTTTGCTGATTCGTTTTATTGGTTTTCGACCGACGATCGAACAAGTCCATATCGAGAGAACACATACGTACATGATATCTAGTGATGTCTCCAGCAATGCCAGCACACCCGCTTAGTGTATGTAATAACCGCATCGTTACTTCGCCTAACAGGTTAAACATAAGCACAAATACAAAAATAGTTGTCATTAACAATATTTGAAAACATTCAATTTAATCCAAACCCATGGAAGGGCCGCAGTTAGTGCATCAAAGGTCACCAAGATTAAATACTTCTGCTTATGAAGGAAGCCTTTATTAATAACGGATTATTGTCTTGAGCAATTGAATTGTTTTTATTAAAACGTCGTCAAAACACTATCCTGATCTGCATTGTTAATCATAGCTCTGCACGGTCGAAGTACGCTGCTGACTTTAAGAATAGTACACATAAATTTTACTTAGAGCCTGTTCATGCAGAAGTTATACCTAATAAATATCATGTTCTTGTCAGTTTATATTGAAAACGTGACTTTTGTCGATAACACCTACGTTTGATTAGGGCTGTCATACTAGCATGAAATACGCCTGTTGTTTGTAAAATAGTATGTACACGTACATTATACCACACGCATATATACTTAGATTAACTAATTAATGACTAACCCTATCCTCTCAACGCCATTATAAAGGATATGTTTAATGTATATTACTCGTATGTAAACGATAATACCGCATTGTCAGTTTAGTGTTTGAGAAACGACCTTTTTCAATATAGATGCTGTAACACACAGAGAATCCTTCCATTCATTGAACGTTAGCGATTTCTCAGCATTGTTCCTCGGTTTTTTCAGTATTTTCCTTATCCGTGTCCTCTTCAATATCCCATTTCACTTCGGTTCGAATAACTAGGTATCATTACATCCCACAGCTGTTACGTTTTACGACCGAACTTGTTTTATTATGTTTCAAACATCATTGTGAACTTTACTAACAAGTTTTAATTTTTTTTATCGAATTATTAATTCCACATTTTTTTTATTCAGTGAATGTTTCTTAATTTTATGAAGATAACGATTACTATATTGCTAAAAGGCAAGCAAGCAGCTGATATAACGAAATACGCGTTTCCAATCTACTGCGCAAGATAAAAAATAAAACCTTCTTGTCTTAGTTTCTATCGTATAGAATTCTTGCGAGAAAATAAAGCATTTTAAGTTATTTTTATTTAAACCAGACTTATAACTATACTATTTATAGTTAAATTTATGTAAAGTGCTAACCTATACGTAAAATGAAATACTACTTACCGACTTATGTATAAGATCAGTAAATATGAATTCTACAAACTTGAAATGTGAGATGTGGATTTCCAGTTTTGTAGACCAAGAAAGGAGTTGACGAACATTCATCTCTTACGGTAAGATGGAGATTTAACTTCTCACACAAACGGAGCTCTCACGTCAGCAAAAATTACTTGGATTAACAATGAAGCATCAACTATTCTTAAATGCCACTGTATGACGCGATTAGTAACCCGCTAGCATTACAGTAATCGAGTCGACACCCCACTAAAGTAGAAACACCAACCGAACTTGCACGACAATCGTCACGTCAAGACATTTCCCTAACGATCAATATGAATTAAAATCTTTTTAGAACTGAATAATGAAATAAGTGACAGTATATTCACTATTCACTCCAACTCGCCGACGTTATCAACACTTTATCGAAATTATTAAATATGACTTAATAAATCACACAGAAAGGGGCAGAAGTTGTATTTTTACATCTATATATATTTTGTAGCAGAATGCCCGGCCACGTTGCTGTAAACACGTATCTAGACGCACTTTATACTGTGTGTGCTCATTGAAAATATAAAAACGAAACTCTTTTATTCCAAAATCCATTATCCTACGAAACAATTTCTCATTTATATGGATAACAATGCCCTTTGTTTCTTTTGAGCCTGTAATTCGGTCTTACTACCTTTTTTTACTATAAAATGTCTAATATTGAGACAAGAAACGAACTTGTTTTTTGCATCTCTTAGGGCCAACAACCTTGTTAAATACTAAAAGGGTATTTTGCAATATTTCTTTATTAAGTTTAAAAGCCTCAAGTTGACAACTTAAATATGAGTACATAGCAGTCCTCGCGATGTTCCATTTATTACCTTTTTCCCAAAGCCTAATGGCCACGGACACTCAAACTATTAGGTACTAAAAAGGCTCGCTAGAAAAATTGCCGAGCCATTTTTAGAAGTGAAATTTAAATATATTTAAACAAGAGAACAAAGGCTTCATAATGTGAGAAAAGAATGTTTATGTTTAGCAGTTTTTAATTCGATTAAAAGCTTATCTTATGTATATTTCATGTTCCCCGGTGTATATAATATGATACCACTAACGTGCACAAAATAAGGAAAAACCATTAAAACCATGAGGGGAATTGCAATGTACAAAAAAGCTGGTATATTTTTTATTCCAATTCACACCCGTATTTCCGGTCCATTTGTATTACGTAACTAACTGGTATGCTGATCTCACAAGTGTATTTAAATAAGAACTACGCCTGATACCCGTATGTGTATATTCCGATACATTCCAGTACATACGCCCGTGTCGCGTGCACGTTACTGTTTTTTATTCTTTTACAGAAATATTGTCAGTCAAACGTAATCCTGCGACCGTAAATTTTACTCTGACTTATTTAACTGACATACTTTTTCTAGTGAAGGATTACTAACTTTATGGGATTCATATTTGTTCCCATTTCATTCGTATACCTTCGAAAGTCTCATCGTTATTAATGTAATTAAATATTCTCAAATATTTTTACATTTTTTAAATTTCACAAATATATTTGGACATAATCATGAAAGTAATCAAATACAGAACGTAGAATGTAAACATTTTAAATGTTTAAATATGTAACATTTGGATAGTATCATTTTCACATCCATGAGAGACGCTTAGTAAAATTCGCGGAATATTTTTTGCGTAGCTATATAACTGAATTCAGTGGTAATGTAACCGTAATTAAGTGATCGGTTTCACTCATTATATGATGAATGACAAATAGCTATTAATGTCCCTCGCGAATCATATTAACTTGCAGGACAAGCGTGCGCCGCGAGACAGAACGAGCGTAAATACAGCCGGTATGAGCGGATCAATAAATCTGTTATCAAGTCAAACAAACAACCAATCAACTGAACATCCAACATCCTTCTCAGGTACATTAAATTATCTTCCAGAATATATCTATACTTATATACTTTAGATAATCCTTTTGTAAGCAACTTTGTTATGTAGGTACTGGACTAAATGATGTGCCTTCAATAATGCATCACAAGCCGAAATTTCAAAAGAAGATAACCCCTTTTAGCATATCTTTACATATTTTGTAGCTTGGAAAAATGTATGCCCAATTCTATACATGGTTTATGTTAAGACAAGTCTGAAGAGAACGCCACTGAAGATGATTGTGCGCTTAATCGACAAATTTTCAATGAAAGTTATCTAATTCCGAAACTCGTCCTGTGACCGTGAAAAAGACCATTAAACTAATAAAACTTTGATGAAATTCATGATTAGGTAATGTCGTGGGATTCAACGCTGCCGTTAATGTGGTTTGTTTATGAAAATACACCTTAGTTAATTGAAATATTTTACATCTCGACTTACTTTAAACGATAGGTGTAAAATAAATAATATTTGACTTAATATTTTTGAACAAATAGAAAGTAGTTTCTGGAACCGTAAGGTTAACATGAAATATTTATGTTATAATTTCTCCAGGAGTGAAATAGGTGTTATATTTGCTGTTAACTTGAAATCTGTCAATGGACGCAAACGAATTTCTTTTATTTACACCTATGAAATACGACTAGAAAACAAAGAAATGATTCACTTTTTAACATCAACAATATTCTTAATTGGATTTTATCTCATAATAATATCAATCCATGCATAAATCATTAATTTCAAACTTTAATTGCTCCGCCTTTCTAACCTTCGGCGAAGGTTTTTTTCTCAAATTTTTAAAGAACCAACTTCGAAATTAAAAGAAAAGTAAATTAAAATAGATCTCTGTCGATTATTTTAAAGTTATGATTGGTTACGATCAAACATACAAAGAAATGATTAATTACTTCAATTTATCCGAAAAATAAAAAAAAATCTGTGTTCTAAAATTTGCCTAACATAAAAAATCCTTACCTCAATTTTTTTCAAAACATGTCGTCGAAATTATGTCATACGATAGATAAAATACTCCCAGCGTAACTTTTTAAAACAAAACAACCTATATAAAATGGCTGCGCATACTGCATCGAATCTGCATACTTCTGTTTGTTTAAAATTCATATTCCGCCAAAAAAGATAATCCAGGCACGTAAAACCGTATAACTTTTAATAGTGCCCATTTTAGTTCACTTCTGAAGCTACAAATTACACGTGGAAACTAATACGACTTTATTAATTATTTTAAAAATAAATGGGCCAACATTCCTGTAACATTGCGATAATCAGAGCCGTTACATTCTATTGAATATATATTATGGATTACATTATACATCAGCACTAGCAATGAACACCAATATTAAATATTTGAACATTTAAAATTTTAGAAGCATCAGGTTCAGTAGATAATATATTATAATAACTAACTACGCAAAATAATTATCGTTTATATAAATCATAGCCGTTGTGTTTAAATTACATGCTAAAGTTGTAACTGTTTATAGCGCCAAATGCTTCTCAATCATCGTGTGATTATTTGTGAATAATGCAATAGCATTGTAAAACAAATTGTTCTTGTACCGTTGCCAAATTCAAGGTTTTTGTCTCTGTAGGATTTTGTTAAATGCTTAATTAAGCAAATAGATTCAGCAATGTAGGTTCTGAAAAGGTTCCCTAAAATAGGGAAGGGGACACTGGCACTACGATTATCACATAAAAATAGCGGTTTTAATGTACAATTTATATTTTATAAGGCTTTTGTTTAACTGGGACATTGTATCACCTTATTTTATAATTATGTAATGTAAATGTCCCAGGAAAGGTCACTAATAAGTCATTTATGTAATTAACTTTTTACTTAATCCAGCATATAATTACTAAATAAAATACACCGTTATCTACAATGTTCATTGCCTGTAGCACCTATTTTACGCTGGATTTAAATGGAGAAATCATGTCCAATGAAAATCTACTTATTGTCAATCTCTTTCTCGGTGCAAAAATACAGCTAATTAAACATACCTCAGGCATTGGATTATACTATACTTGGTAAAAACGTGTACTAGCAATTGACTAGATAGTAGCATTAGGCACACAACAAATAGACCTTTCTATAGGTATATTGGGGGTTATAATAAAATCTAGACTTGATAAAAAATATATTTATAAAGTAGAAAAATCATAAAGATGTCTATTTTCAAAATATCATAAAGATATATTTATACAATAAAATGTAAGTTACGAAAACAATGGTAAATGGAACAACAAATAATCTTTCAGTATTTCTAGGTAATAGGTATACGAAATATTTGCAAGTTATTTGCCATAACTTTAATAACTAAGGTTGTAAACCTTGCCTTATTTGTTAGTGTAGCCAAATATCGTTCCAAATAGCCTTTCTTTATTCTGTATACGTAAAAACACTATTATCGAGTGACCTTAGCTATGGTAGCATGGATCATTTGCCATGAGAGTGGCCATTCTTCTGCTACGTTTAATGGGAACTTATACGTAATATGTCAACTATAGAGAATCAAGATTCGTATTAAATTGGAAAAAAGCGTTTTCTCTGCACCCGTAGGGCTTTTTCATAAAATATCTTGCCATCCATGATGACCGTTGTACGTTTGTGCAAACTCATTTATTTTGGTATTTTTGCAAGATGTCATTTCTAAAATGATATAGATACAATTTGCAGTTATGGAACGCCTATGGTCCTTTAATAGTTCTTATAGCGAAACAAAGACAAAGACAACAATTAAGATCAGGCGATCAAAGAAGATAAGACGAAAATACTCTAAATCGGTGATTAAGCACAAAACGCAAATACATAATTGGGGAGCTATGATTAAAATAATCAATATCGCCCGATATTGTTTTTAATTGTCCAAACATACAGAAAAGAAATAAAGTTTATTATATCCACATACATGGATACACAATAGTATCTATGTACATAGAGTTTCTGGTTTATGGCACTGCACTGCCCGAAGGATAAACATAAATTGTCAGATTATCCGAAATACTGTCCTATTATGGGATCAGCTATTTGCAAGAAATATTCAGTGAAGATTGTTTAAATTCTACCTTCGATACCGACGCAGTCACGCAGATAACATCTTTTATATCTCAGGAATGTCTGGTTTGCAGAAGAAATTTGCTCTCAGAACTGCATGAAAATGCATTTAGAGAGTTAAATTTATATCTACTGCAAAGTATTTTCTATCAAATCTCTTTAGCGGGTCTACTATTTGGTCTATACATAGATGAAACAAAGAAGCGCAAACTTGTTTAACTTCGCCGAGTCATTTGCAGTTGTTTCGTGGCGTTTCCTTCAAGAATTCAACTTGCAAATGGTAATTTCTCGAGCTCAGATTTTATTTAAATTAGTACTTAATCAGGCACCGTCGTAATTTAAATATTTTCTTCAAAGCACAAAACAAGCCGGACTGTTTTTATCCCGTTTTCTTTATACTATTTGATTGTGGCATTACAATAAGTTTATTAAAAATTAAGCGACATTTTTTAAATAGTAAAACTCAATTCTAAGCTCGAAATGTTTATCAAGAACGCAAGACATATATTTTTTTATGAAATGTTCCGAATGTGCATACAAATCATTTCCACATGAATGAATAATTGTGGGTCATACGGATAACGGAATTTTTAACCTAAAAACCTTTTTCATAGTTCATCTTTTTACAGTTTACATATTTGAAATATGGAAATGGGATTTACTCGTTCGATTACATTCTCTGGCAAATTCATGAACATTAAACAAAATTGAAAACCGTTGCACACTCTATAGTTAAGCTCACAGTTTCTTGTAGTATTAAAAACAAAAATATTTTCAGGCTTTCTAAAATAATTATTTTGGGAACATTGTATCGTTATATTCATTTTGCTTTGTTTGTTCAACGACTGTGAGAAATAAGTTTAACAGATAACAGAAGATTTTTAAAAAAGAAATAAGATCGAAGCGCTTGGACTTATAACTTCTTTTTTGGTCTTTACAAATATATACAAACACAATTATTTTAATTAACCAGACAAAAAATTGTCGTACTTATTATAACGTTCACAGTTCACTGATCACTGACCACACTGTCACTGAACAATCCAAGAAAAATCCAGTTTATTCATCCATCTGTTAATTGTGGAAAGTGTGGCTACACGCGAATTAGGCGGGCAGCTGCAAGTTACGGGCGATAGGGCGGCGCGCGTACTCGCGGCGCGGGCCGAGATGCCACTGTCACGGGCCCGCACCGCCCGCGCCCGCGACGCCAACCCCACGCGCATTCTCCGCCGCACCACCGAATATCCCGCTTTTAATTTCAACCCAAATACTAATTCATGAATTACAATTTCGTGGAGCATCAAAAAATAGAAATTTGAAAACGACCCCAATAAATTACAAACACGCAAAGTGCAAAATTTTAAATTTTCTCCAAACAGTGGCCTTTTAAAAAATAATCAGAATGTTTTATGCCAAGTCACGCGCCACCTGTACGGAAAAGTGGATCCGCATTCTGGATTAAGCAACTGTGGCGGACGTAGCCGCACTTCATCCGTGCTCCGTAATCCTTACTCGATTTCATTTTAAAGGAATCGGGTCGACTGAAATAGCGAAAAAACATTTTTGGATAATCTCATAATGCCCATAAGACAACGGTCCCCGGCCGCATGAGTCAATTATAAGTATGGGATGAATGTAAACCGCTCCAGTATTTTCCCACTCCGTTACTCTAGATAACATCAAATTACTACACAAGCCTTTGTTCTTTACAAGAAACTGAAACAAGAAATTTTGATATCAGAAACTGAGTTTTCCTGGCATAAACCTCTTTCGCCTTAACAAGTACCAATACTCCCTTAGCTCATATTCAATGGAGTAAAAGTAGTTAAACTATGTATTTATCTTTAATTTCTGAAGTAAAACTTCAAAATTATATTATGTTTCGACTTTAATTCCTAGTTGAATTAACCGCTGTACTAAACATGCCATATTGGTCATATCCATAAACACCTAAAATATAATGAAAATGCTATGAAACGTCCTAAATGTTGTATTATTCGAATGGTATACAAGCGGGAATAGTATTTGGTTGTTTGTTACTAACGAGATCGACCGCAATGATTTGTACATTCGATATGCAAACAAATTAATTGAACTGACCTTTATCTATGAATCTTTATAGTGGCATTTTACACCTAATTATTTAATAAGATAAGAACGAACTAGCAATACAAATGTACGAACTACCAATTTATTGCTAAAATCAGAATGTTGATACAGAACTAATTAATAATAAACAATTCGATGACTTCTGGTTATATTCGTCTTATGCGTATTCGCGTATGCCTAAAATATCTAGTTAATTTCGATCATGTATGCGCCTATTTATTCGCTGGCACGTAAAATATAATGTAATATATCGGGTGCATTATAATTTCAGTGTGCACAATATAATTTCTAGCTTTTATGTTCGCCATTGTAGCAGTAATTAGCGCTATAGTACACGCATTCGACGAATATTGCATTGTTGCCGTAAAGCCTTCAGTCAAAGTAAATAGCGGTCCATTAGACCTGGCCATCTCTCGCCCTGTCACCACCGGACATTTCCTTTGCGACGACGAAAACAATGCGTTTTACGCTTTACAACGCCGGACACTCCTTGCAGCTCTTTCAAACGTAGAATGATATGCTCCGATATGCTCTGTCCATTGCTTGGTTTGTGTGCCCGAGCACAATAGCCCTCCAATCCGAAGCCTATAGTGTAAACTAGAAACCAAAACAATTGGTGCAAGTCAGTTAGATTGAACAATATGGAGATACTGGTTGGATGCCCCATCAATACCTAGACCGTAAACGTACTCTATATATAAATATAATAGATGTGTATTCATTCTTATCAAAATTATGTGAATCGCAGTGACTAAAAAGAATATTCTTTTTCGTGATTACTCAATTTGTAATACAAAACGGTAAATTCTTTGGAACAATGTTGATTTAATTGCTAAACTTTGGAGGCAGAGAGCTGCTATTTTTCGAGTGGCTGTCTCACATTTAAGTATTTGAATGAGTGCAAGCATTTTTAACATTTCAATTTTAATTAAATCATTCCGTCAAGTTATAATTCGGCACGTGTCAGAATTCCGGAGCACAAACTTTATATTATGATTTCGGCGTTGTCCATCATAGTTATAAGTTGTTCTCAGCACACAATCTGATGTGAGCGATAAGTTATTTATTGATTAATAAGTCATCTTTATTTGTATTTCCACGCGTTTTGAACTTAATTTCTCTCTCTAAACATTATTATTGTCCAATCACAAACGACCCACATTATTGTTTTAGCATACATTATTCTGACCCCTAAAGGCAAAAGTTTCCAAATATATCTAAATTTCGATACAATATAAAGTGATAAGATTCATTTACAATTCCGAGTTCAATTTTTACAGGCTTATTGAATTTTTATGGTTATTTTGTGTCATAAATCTTTTTTTATGACTCGACGCGGTAACAAGCAAGAGCGTGGCGTTATTGTAACGAACATCGAAAGGTCTGTTTAAGTGTTATCGTTATTTATTCGGTACGCATCTACTGCCGTAGAAATTCTAGCCAAATATGTTATTGCTTTCTAAGCTTGTTTAATAGCATTTATTTGGAAAGGAAAATAATTTGTCTTACCGCATAGCATGGGACCGCCGCGCTACACCAATGAAGAACAAATAAATCACTTACCTATAACAAAGGAGAATACAAATTAATAATCAAGAAACGGTGACCACCACAAGAACAATTGCGAAATTTATTTGGGTAAAATTAAAAAGACGGCAAATTTAAAAGCAATTACAACGTTCGGATGTTGCACCGACAAATTGGTAGCGAGGAAACTGCGACGACGGACGTCACGTCAGCGACGCGACGGCCCGACGGAAAATATGATGGCCGAACAATAGCTCGCAATGGAGACGTCCAAATCATTATTTATTGTTTCGTTAACGAGCTCGAAAGAAACGTAGGCCGGATCCGTGGCTCAGTGCTCGTTCTCCGGAACTCAGGGCTGACTCAACTGACTGCCATATTTTGACTTGTACAACTTAAGTTTAACCCTTTTCTTAAGACCAAATGTAGTTATGGTGAAAAGCTTTTAGTCTGTAGTAGATTGTACATAGCGACTAAAGGAGCTCCTAGGTTTCGTCCAAGTAAAATATTAATAAACTAAAGAAAGAATTTTAAGTAAGTCTTTTGATCAATATAAAGTTAAGTGCACATAATTGATTAGCCACTATAAACTACACAAATTAAAATTCACATAGCGCTTCCTGAAATAAAATGAAAACTTACTTCACCAAAGGTAATTATTTAGAATAGAGATTTAAAACTCCTTTTATTAATAAATCCTGACTTGATATTAAATTACGCTCCATTTTATTAAATACTTGAACTAAGGGTACGGGGCATCGTTTCAGAGGATACCAAGAAATTTGAATTTCTGCTAGTACTTTTACAATACCGCGTAATGTTCCTACTCATCTAAGACACTCCTTCATACATGCACGCCTTCAAGATTAGTGCCGCATGACGATTCCGGGCTACTGGCCATTTCAGGGCCGCATCATGAAAGGAAGATTGAGTATGAAATCCGGGAATCCCCGCTGAGCGGACACGACCTCCTGTGACCCCAGTTAGTAGCTTTTTACGAAAGGCAGTGGAGAACATTGTGGATTTTCTAAGCGTAACTATGACGGGGTGGAAGCTATTGAAAATAGGATTCTATAGCTAGATTAGTTAGAGTTGTGCCAGGCATAGGCATTTTGTTTGTTCATTTTGTTTTTGTTGATTCAAATATAATTTAAACTACCTAAAATAATTAACAAACTTCACAGAACAAAACAAGTCTTTTATAATCGCGATAAATGCAGTTAAAAGGTATTTTGTGGCAGATATATAAACCAATTTATTTATAATATTTGAATTTACATTCAATGTACAGAGGCAGCGAATACTAAACGAAGCCCACATAGGAATCATATATAATACTAATTCTGAACATTCCGGCAATGTACAGCGCTGGACACCGAATTCAATTCCTTCATCGGACAGAATATCCGCTGTAAGACGCACCATCTGTCATAGTAAATCCTACTTTGAACTGGAGAGCGCCAGGGATCTGGCTCTATCTGTCTTAGATCTGCTTTATTATTATTGTTATTGCTGTAACATATTTCTCGGACTCGTGAATCAATCAATTCCGGTTTCCTGATTTCATTGGAACAGTAACACGGCGAAAGGAAAGGAATTTTCGTTACACTGCCGGTCCTAGATGACAGTAAAAAGACTAAGGTCGACACCCGCCTAAAATATGTTTGTTTCATGCACTAATGTTTGTTCAGAGTCTGGGCGTTGGGAAACGAAAATCTCTCGTATATCTTGCTACTCTCGAACAAAACACTTATTTTATTGCGGCGTCTTAATTATTAATTAGTATGCGTGCGATTTAGCACGTCTTAGCTGCCTTTGGAAAGTAAATTCGATTCCATATAGTCCACGAGCGATCTCGTTTGAGCCTAAGACGTCTCTACTTCAAGAAATATTTATAATATAGAAACTTGAACATAAATGCTTAAATATATATATTGCAATTAATTTTATATTTTTAATACAAAAATATTGTAACAAGAAATTTGTTTTCAAAATAGTACTTAGTATTCAAGGTATACAAACTGCTAAGTTGTAGTTATTCGTCACTCATTAGTGTTAACAAGAAGTAAATATTGCCCGCCGGAAGAGTATTTTGTTTACAACTAGAAACGTAACTAAAGTGTAGGCTTGAACACTGGCTGAAAATATAAACTTCTAAGAATATTTTTTGCACATCGAATAACGTGGGTCCACTTAGGATAGAAGTAAGATAACATTTATTTTATAAGACGGAAGATTGGCCTTAAAAATATCACCTAGCACAATTCTCCGCAGAAAACATATGAAGAGTAAAGACTTCCACAGACCATAAAACCGAGGACTTAGATATTGCCATTTTGCGACCAAAGAGACTTAATCTATCGCGATTCTTCATAAACCGTCTGGTAGAACATAAATTCCATAGGTTTTCCATATCAGTAATATATGACAAAGACCTTTCAAAATGAACAAGGGACTATTCCCTTATGTTCATTTCAGTAATTATGGACATATCATTAAAGCTCATTTCTGTGGACAAACTAATATATTAAAGAATAAGTTCGTAATATCCGAGTCAAAGAGATAATTTGAGCCGTTGCGCTGTAAGTAGAGTGGAGTTAAATTGAATAAATCTTACACATCTCGTAAAGCGCCGTGCCTCGGGTCTCGCGGTCGACATTTCTCTGAATAATTTAGGTAAATGTCACTATAGCATAGTCTGTGAGTGATGTCTATTGTGTTTTCATATATTGCTATTCTAAGAAGTTTCTTTTAGATAATTTGAAAACGTAAAAAATGTCTACTAGCAAAAATATTTGCCTACAAACAACTTTGCTTTTTACATATATCTTCGTAATAATTCTTTAGGTAACAGTATTACAATAATAGAGTTTACAAATTACTCATTTTTTGTTTTTGACGGAAAATAAAGTGGGAATATCTTTCTTTTCACCACTCGTCAGAAATTAGCTATAATGTAGAGAGCACTTGAGCATAATTTTAAGATATTTAGATGTTGTTGGGTAAAATATATTGCTCATATAGGTAACTGTAATGATAATTGCTGTGAATCTAAGAGGCTTATCGTAGGTTTAATTTTGTTTTCAGAGGGGTTTCTTCCTAAGTTTCAAACTCAAAATTTTCATACCAATTAATATCCGATTAATAAATCCTCACAGAATAGAATAGCCTTTTTCCTTAGATGCCAAATATGTATTATCAGACCTTTTCGCCACAAACACCGCTAAGTTTTTAGTTTGAACGCAAACAATCAAGCTCATCTGAGGCTGAACAAACAAATTAATTTGTGTTTATATACTTCGTTAAGGTTATAAAACATTGAATATCGAGGGCTATAAGAAGTATCCAGATAACTTTGTTATACAAAACTTAGATAGAATTGCAAGATGTTTACCTTGTAATGCAGACGACGGCACGGTCGTTTACTGTCGCCATGCTCTAATCTACCAGTAATAAAATACTTTAAAACGCATCACATCAGGAACTATAGCTTCCATGACGTGTCGATCATTAATTGTTGTCTCGCGATGATGATGATGATGTATAGTGAATAAATTGATACAGGTATTATATTTTTAATGATTTCAAGTATATCAGATTCCAAAATTAAAGTATATAGAACAATGTATACAGAACAATAAAACGGTTCTTTGGAATTACCTATAGTATGAAATTCTTGTTGTGGTACCTACTTGCAAAAATGTTATTATTTGACTAAACGAAAAAAAAATAAGAACAAAAAATATTTTAGAAATACAAGAGATTAAGTGGGAGTTTGTCAATAAACCACAAATTTTATGACACTATTATGAAAAAAAAATCAAGTCACTCTTTGAACGAAAGATAATTCTTAGCAGTGGTTAATCCTAAGACGCTCTGGGCATTACAATATTTTTTTCCTTCAATGACTGTTTTTGTCAGTGAGCATAATGTCATATACAAAAATAAAGAAAGTTAGGCCAACTCTCCAGAAACTCGACGGGAAGTGACACTGACAATATAAACAACACACACAACGCCAAAACGGATAACACACACGGGAGAAAAATATTTTCGGTCTAAGCTTGTCAATCGAACGTCGAATGATTTTCGCTTGACATAGTCGACGACGTGAAAACAAAAGATTACGTACACAGACGCAATATCGTTCAGCCGTAGTCCGTAGACGATTTGAATAAACAACAACTAAAATGATTTTCAAAGTGACTTTATATTACGTACTGTGATGGGGAATAATGGCATGCAAGACAGTGAACACCGAAGCAAATACAAGATATGGAAGTTGTTTGAGACTTAAACTTTTCTCGTACATAACCGGGCTGTTCGTACATAAGCGTTCTTATGTAACTTCTTTATATTTTGATTGTAATTAAAAAGTATTTCTTCTTGAAATTGGATCGCGTCGCACGCGTTACGGCAAAAGTTCGACAGTTTTCCACTTTGAAGTTTTCGAAAGAGCAATTAGTTGATAAAAAAAGAGCATGAGCGCAGGAGTGACACGTGCATCTCGGAACTTACAGGAATCGTAAAGACATTTTACACACATCGGCGACCGAGTGCGGAGTTTGTAATTCCGCGGGGCACCCACCGTGACAGGAATGAGCTAACTTTCGGGAAGACTGCGAGCGAATGAGAAAACATTGGGGAACTCGCTGCCAAGTGATAGACAAAAACGACCAAATATATGTCAGGGTTTAGTGAAACACATATCACTGCGGAGTTTCAAGATACGCCGTGAATAACAATGGGCACGCTAAGCCGCGCAAATCTGTTGCTGGATATCGTCGGAACTTAACGTGTGACTTATGTACGAGCGAATAATTAAACAGATATGTAAGGGCTCAAGGAAATATTCAAATATAATATTCCGATTTAGATAATTGGGTCTTGAGAGTTTAAATATTGGTACTTCATTCGAGTTGTATGTTGAGATATTTAATGTTAAATTTAATTAACAAATAAACTTTATGCGCAGTAAACAACTTATAACATGATTGCTCATGAAATTGAAATAATATTTTTGGGTGTAAGTATGTCAGATGGACAAAGATAAAAACTTTAAAAATATCCGTTTAAGAAAACCAGCTGCGAAAACAGTTGCACATATTTAGCAATCAACATTACGATTCCTATTTCAATATTTCCCTTTTTGGATACCTTTTACGCAGTCTGTACCTTTTTGTTCAATATGTAAATTTTAACATTAAAAATGAAATGACTACATAAATATTAATCCTAATGCCAATTTCGCAACGGTTAATCAACATTTTCCCTAACGTCTAAGAGGGTACAAGTCATTTGCGCAAACAGCTCAATAAGCGCCTACGAGAGTAACACAAACAAGGCTGGCACATGAAACATGTCCCGCTCCCGCAGTCGTAATAAGCACCGTTCAACTCGATCATAAATAAAAGGAAAGTCGGCATAATAGCCGCTTGAGGCACGTCACCGACAGCTGTCGCACGGTCGAGTTCTGACGGGATTCGCTCACATCCAATAAAAATATCCTCGCCGATCGACCCAAATCAACCTGAAAACATCTCTACGGAAACATCCCGGCGGAAATTTGCGCCAGCTTCACCTACGCAAAACAACATTAAACCGAGACTGAAACTACGCGGAATATTTACTATCCAGTAAACTTGCAGCCAACTCTAAACAACGAATATCATCTTAAAATGAAAATATGATATACTCTCTAGGAGATTCGTTTTATTTCAGAATTTCACCTTTTCCGCAGATTCTTGCAATTTATCACATAGATATGTCGATGGAGAAGTGCGCGACGATGACACCGCACGCGCCCCCTGCTTGTTCCCGCTCTGATAAATCATCACGTTTAAAATGAATTTATCTCCTATCGAACCCTTATACTCCTTACATTTCACTGAATTCAGTACCTAAGATTTTCTCAATATTTTTAGTGTCAAGTAAAAATAGGCTATGTGTATAAAAATGTAAAATGATTATCTATCTATACTATTATATAAAACTAAAGACTAATTTTTTTAACGCGTTATTTCAGAAATATCTGATTTGAATTGAAAAATTCTTTTAGTGTTTGATAGCCCATGTATCTTGGAAGGCTAGAGGCTCTAGAACATCACGCTATGACCAAAAGGAGCAGAGCATCAATGAAAAATGTTGCAAAAACGGGGGAAATTTATTCCGTTTGAGAACTACCGTTGCGTGCTCTAATTGGTTGAAGTTACGAAACAATCATGAAGGACGAAACTGTTCCTCTTAAAAAGTTCTAAAAATATATAATATAACAAGGTTCCTCGTCGCATCTTTTTGCATGTCTGAAAGCGATAAACTTAAAAACTACCCAACAGATTTCGATGAAATTTGGTATGGAGATATTTTGAGAACCTGGACAGAACATAATGGACAAAGTATTCCATCCCAGGAAAATATATAGCGGAACATTATCTCGGAAAACTCTTTTATGCGGGCGAAGCCGCGGGCAAAAGTTAGTTCAGGATATCTGTAAACGAGAATACAAATTTGAAAAGTATTAAAAGTCGTTAAGCTTTTCAGTACTTCATAAATATTTAAAAATTCCAAAAAAATTCATGCAATCCAGAGAGTTATGCCAAATATATTAAATATGTATGATATGTAAATGTCATATTCTAAATGCCTTTACGTAATTAATACGATTTATAAATATCCGATAAAACAGTTTAGAAAGAAATTTACATGAAACAGCACTAGATACTAATATAGGTGTGATAATGCCGCTATCTACCACCTTGCAAATAGCATTGTTTTCCAGCGGGTGGGAAGATCTAATTATCTTTATTAGAAATTGGATTTTATACAAGAGAAGCAAACACTGTTTCTTAACTCCGTAACGCAATATTTGGATTTGAATTTCGCCCATTTTAGTAGAGATCTAAAATATTTAAACAGTATTTTTATATAAGTCGAAAAACCCTAACCAAGTGTAACAAATGCAACATACCTGATAAAAACACTCATAAAAACAAGGCTTGCTATAAAATAAAAACCCGTTCATAAAATGTAAGTCCGAAACAATTTTTACAGTTCTGTTTTTATATTTCAATCAAACATTCCCAACTGGAAGTACTTAAGTTAACAGTTTCCACATGGAAATCTGCGAACGTGAGTAACTAATGTTAATTAATAAACAAGTAAACAGCAGGTCGGACTATACGACAGGGTTCAGTTTAAGTAAGTGGCTATTTAGGCAATAGCACGTTTTGTATTTCGTAGTTTAAGTTCGCATGGGGTGAGTCGTACAGTCAGTGTGGGAAAGCGGGAATGATCGCTTCGGCGTTGGCCAACCAGTCGGGCGACCGGTCGGACAGCCGGTCACAACCTCCCCGTCTATCGTCGGCACGTAGTGCGACCTTAATTGATATTTGCTTTAACGAAGACGCACTCGTCGTTACAATTTCAATACTACAACGTTGTCTACACTCTCTAAAGCGAAGGGTAAATGAATTTAATATTGAACTTACAAACTGATGCAGTTGATGCTTTATACTATGAAAATAAATAAAATATTACGCAGTCGTAAAATAAATTGTACATTTAATTTTCGAGTGAGTTAACATATTGTCATGCGTCGAAAAATATGTACATGCGATACATTAGATAAAAACACTAGACAGCAACTGTTTTAAGCCGATTTTAGCCGTTTTACCAAAGAGACATTCCAGTTTCGTGATCAAAGCCGATTTAATTAAAAATCTTGCAATAGACGGTTGTCTAAATTCCAAGCAAGGATGAGATTTTTCTTTCTTTTCTGAAGGAAGGTTTAATGAAATCTCATTCGGTTTACGTTACTTGTGTGTCGTATTTGATTTTCGCAACAAGCAGCGCGTGAAAGGTTCAGCATTGATTAAACGTACTCGTAAATCTATTATAGCTTCGTACAGTACGGCGCAATGTGGGTTACTGACCAGATGGTTATTTATTTAGAATAGTACTGGTCCAGAGTCAGAATTCTCCAGCTAACCAATCGGTATCCAACTCGGCTTAACGACTGCTGCCATTAAACACTAAGCACAGCGGACGGATTAACGTGCTCTCTGGAGTACAAAGAAACTCGAGATTTTAGTGAGTAAATTAAGTAGTTCTACTATGCTAGTTTCTAGCTCTATATGAGTTTGAACCCAAGTTGATACATAGTATTGTACGTAGTTCTCGATTGGGAATAAGGCTTTGCAATTGTCGGTCATGTACTGTAAGTTATGCTGAAACGTCACCAATTGCTGAGATTCCCAGAAATGCAATTACTCTTGGGAGCTTTAACAAATAGGCAAATTCGAAAGCATAACTGGGTTACTGGCCGGAGCTATACAAGTTTAAACTTCGAATGCGTAACTTATGAACTTTACGGCGTTGATTTCTAGAATTTCAGTTTATTTCTAGTTATAGTTTCTAGTCTCTCATAACTTAGCTACACAATGTTTTCAAAGCATCAGTAATGCTCTAATTCTGATAAAAGATTTTGATACCGCCTAAACTCTTGCATCATTGACGTTGTTTCTTATATTTTTATTTATTTATCAAAACTCATGGACGACAAATTAAAAATTTTAAAATTGCATTCACGTCTTAGTAACTATGGACCCTTATAATATTATGTATAGCGAGGAATCAACGTGACTATCAATCATGTTCAAAAGCAAATCCAAAGCGCACAATAAGCGGAACAACTAGGTAAAAGGTAATTATTTGTATTAAAAAAATATTTATACAAATGTGTATGAGAACGTAGAAACGGAGACATCTTTACCTGTCTCACACAATTCGACATAAATTCACCGGTAAAATCTGATTTTATTCAAGGTGGAGTTAACAAATGCGAAAATATATTCTCGCAATTTCTTCTACGAGGCCGCATATTAAATTAGACTGAAAGGAGTAAAATAAAAATGTAACACGGATCTCAGTGGAAGCGAAGGCGAAAAAAACGATGAAGATATAATTTTTTTTAAGGTTCCATACAACTTGACTTGTGAATAAGTGAATGCATACCATACATTTATAAGTATACTCTTTACGTTTATAATATTAAATGTTGATAATGTTGCCACAAAATACATGAAACTCTGTAGTCTGTACTATGTAACGAAATAGAAAGTAGGAGTAACATGCGTTATACCCAGTGTTGGGTAAGTTAGGGTTGATCAAGATATATAAGTATTCTTAATAAAACATGAGATTGATTCCAAAAACACATGTCAACTCCGTAAGGCGATAATGTAAACTGAAAATTTTTACGGTTGTATTTATTTAAGTCCAAGGTATAATCGGTTTTCTTTTCTTTACTTAGTACGTATCCCTAAAACGAGAAGTGTATTGCGAATTCTCGTAAAGTGAAACGATGCATTTGAGAATCGGTCTCCTTCAAATAATGAAATTTACTATGAAGCGTTCAGACGCTGGCAATCACTTTTCGCTTTCCTTTTCTTTCTAAATATTTTTAACGGCATTGTGGTCATAAAACGTATTTAGAGTTTCGTGAGTTTAGGGGCTTACAATCTATTCTGATAACAATATTCCGTACCTATTTTGCTGGATAGAAAGATATTATATGTCTCACTAAATTCTATAGCATTCTACCACACCTCAAAGGAATGTGGGAGTTCTGCTATGCCGAAAATCTCGCGGCTTGTTCGAAATTCTCCACATTGTCAATCAGTAATTAAATTTTCACATTGACCAAAGTGGTGAAGGCTTCGTGCATGTAATTGAATTTCGCGAGTCATTGTTAATTATAGGCGAATGTTTTACATGGAAATTCCGTGTCTCAAAATGTTGATTAATTAGCGTACATCAATAGTGGAAGCTTACACACGAATAAATCAAACAACATTGAAACTTATTCCAATTTTGTGCATTTTATTGCCAATTTATGTTAATGTGGGAACGGTAAATCCACTATAAATTATTTTTATACACTACACAATTAACTGCTGTTGTTAAACCGTAAATTCACTTATCGTGACAAAGAATCTGTTAATTACTTTGGGAGTAGAAAAAATTAAGTTAGAATATATAAAACATTAAAATGCAGGAACATGAAACATTGAAAATATTAATACACAACAGTTCCAACATTGCCGCGGAGCAAATGCTCCAAAGATTCTGGACATTATTTACAATTCCTGTTTTATGAGTTGGCGACGTTCTGTGGGCGTAAACTACCTCCGCCGATTTATCGCTTGCACCTATACGGGGTAGCATTAAAAGGATGCTCAACGTTACGAGATTGTCCAGGCCATAAAACTCCACTTTAGGGCTTACCACTGGAACAATACCTCTGGTTTCGAACACTTAAAGTTATGGCCCACCGACTCGTAAACATTGCACTTTTAATCGACTGAACGTAACGGGCATTCGCTAACAATATTAAAGAAAGCGCTTCGCCGAAAAATAGGCGAACCGTCTGTTATATTACTTAAGAAGGAAATTACCAGCCGTCAGTAGAAAATTCACCCCTAAGCACTTTTCGAAATGTGTACATAAAGCATATACATAAAAAAGTAGAAGAGCAAATTACTAAAGTTTTATAAAGTTCTACATGAGAGCATGGCTCTTAAACGGATTTATTTATATACGTACTGTAGTAAGTCTAGGTTGAATTTGTTCATAAAGGTACATTCTCAAATTATATGGCTCCACCGCTGAATAAACATACACTTTTACAATAAACTACCTAGTGGCGACAGATGTTAGCGAGCATGATAGCTCAGTTATGATTTTAATGTGTTCTCGACTAAAATCGAAATGAATATTGAACACACTAAAAAAGAAAACAATTAAGCTGGAAAGGGATATTTCTGCCACGGAATGGCTCAGCAACTCTCCGGAGGAAAATTTACGAGGAACACTGAAAAATAATTAAGATAGAATCTCATTAGGGAGGTACGAGTACGCAGTGAATGGAACATAGTTAAAAAAAATCTACATTGTAGATGATGCAATAGTTGCAGCGGTTTTTAAACTCGTTTCTCGCGGTGGTTGTGCTACAGCGACTAAATGTGCACTTTACAATTGTATATCAACATTGCAATACGATTGGTAAGAAAAGAACTGTACTGAAGTAAACCTTTGCGCAAATCCAACAATTTGCAACAATTCCTTTGGTATTACGAATGTTTATGGTCGCCGATATTACTTATTCACAAGAGACCTACTCCTTGACCTTTCGTCTATAATAAAATACTTATATACCAAACTTTGACTACTTTCAATCTAGTTATGCGGTCACAATGCCAAAGTGATAGAAACAAATGGCAATGATTTAATTATTTTATGAATATCAATATATCTATTAATAAACAAAAGGAGAAAAATGTGAAGCATGAAAACTCAGGCATGCTAAACTTATGTTCTGGGGTCGTGTTTGTTCATCGTAGGTATATAGTGGCCGGAATGGGTGTGTACCTGTACCCAGCAGATATGTGGTTGGCTGTTCTGTTTATGTGATCGTAGCTCAGGCAGAGAGCTGCAAATTGAACGAGCCACCTATGGACCTTATGCCTCGCCAGGCGCCAAAATGGACCGATGGAATTTGTACTAAATGCTATACATTATCCTCTCAACTCGAATTCAATAATTGAGAGTATCTCACGTTTTAAGCTCTTGGCTATACTACCGGGCGCAAATCCAGTTGATGCCGTAAGCGGACGATTTTTTGTAAAATCCTCTTTAGCTTACTCCCTATTAGGAACCTACCTTTCAATTTTGTTGGTTTATATTTTCTGAAGTTCTGTAATAAATGAGTAAGTGCTTACTTCGCTTTTATATATTGGTAAAGATCGACAATGTATATTTTATTTTTATAAAGAATACTTCCGTATATTTGCTTTCCCGTCGATCCCAAGGGAACTTATCTTAATGCAGAACACATTTTTATTATTCCGCTATATTTCAAGATTAATTGCATCAATGACATTTTTATTTATGCTACAATATTGTGTTCTGCATTGCCTTTTCACAAACACATAAAACGCCGGTCCAAACGAAATTAACTGAACAACCCAGTTTATAATTCACGATACAAAGTAACCTTTATCAAATAAGTAGAGTCCAAGGTTACAGCGAGTTTTATGAAAGTTTGTGTTTACATAGTCGTAAAACTGTTGAAGCAGGGAATTCTAAATGTGCATTATAATTTTGACATGAATTGATCCCGTAGGTCAGTACGTGCCGCATAACATGTCCCTGAACAGCGGCGATGCAGCAATCATGTGCACCGCTGCATTACCGATGTGGAGCACCGTACGTAGCGCCGGCCGCTGCTCGCGCCTGGACCCCTTTGTGTACTCATTCGAATGCCGCTCATATCGGCGCGCCGCCATACGCCACGATGGGCCAATAGCGCGAACAACACTCCATATTAAAGGCCCCAAATTGCAGTTTAATTTATTCCGAACGTGTCTCGGCAACGGAATCGCAATAACCGGCAAAACAATACCACCGTTTATTGAGGGTTATTTGATAGCACTTATGCCCACTAAAACAATACCACGGATATAAGCAACGTGCAACGTGCTAATATTTCATTAGAATGTCACGCAATATTTTATCTCTATAATTTGTAGAGCAGCTACGACGTAGGCATTATTTAGATCGAGTGCTACGCTGTAGACACTTTTGTGTAGAGCATAAATGGGAAAGCTCGACTGCATTGGTGGTACGGTCTCAGAAAATTAACGTAAAATGTTAGTAGCTGAATTTTAAACGTCCAGCCAGATTGCCAAAAAACATTCCTCCAATGCGACAAGGCACCCACGATTAGTGAATATATTCCGCATTTAAAATATTAATATTCAACTTTAAAGCTGAATATTAATATTTTATGCATAACCATGACACTGGACTTCGTAAATCATGACGTTAAATGTTAAATTTCTAAACATCAAATATTTAGACTGGCCCGGGCTACTGCGTGATGATAGGCGCGAAAAAAAATATGTTTCGTTTACTAAGACTACCTATTGTCTAAATCCGTTCTACATAAAACACACACTACAAATAAACATTTCTACCGTTGACATAAAATTCGTTACTTTTTGCAATATAGCTAAAATGAGTCTGATATTGGATATAAATGGATGGTATGTAGGACTAGGCTTGCATGCATGTGACTATCGATGCATTAAATTCAAATTAGTCATTAATATTGTAATATGTGTGTAAACACGTTTCAAACATTTCAACTCGGATGTAGGCATTGTCAATAATGCAAGTTTTAAAATCAATATCTAACAAGCGCACAGAGAGTTACAATTCATTCCATAAAGGCTCTCTGAGACTGAGCGAGTCAACTCCTTAATTACAAAGCTTTTTCCGTTCCCCTTTCACAGATTGGCAACTTAAAACAGTACACTGAAAAAGGACAAAAAATCAAATTCAGATGCAACGAAAACATTTTTCTGTGTTACGTTCAAGTTTTGTTTGTTTTCGCTTTAGTGCTGGTATATATGATTAGTTTAAGCTTGACTTAAATATCCGCTTATGTAAGGTTCTGGTTCAGAGATACTGTGTGATTAGCACGACAAAGATCTACACTTGATCTACAGCAGTACTATATAGTAGTTATTCTGTGACGTTACACAAAGAAAGTAATTTTATTTGGAATATACAGGGTCATTTTGACATTACGTTAATAAATGAAACCACATATGCGTTTTGACTTCTGCTAACATTGTACCAAAATTCACCCATAAATTGCCAGTATTTTCACCAAAAATCCCAGTTACACTTTTTCTGAGTTTTTGATCATTTTGTAGTTTAATGCGAGTATAGCATGTACATGTGTGTATCACTGACTAAAAGTCCTATGTTGCCGCTGCGATGAATTGTCTTGGAATAGTAGTAGTGGCATTAGCAAGTGTAAAATTAAAAATACTTTTATTGATATTTATTTTATTCGAAACATACATTTTTCTATTTTACATCTAGGGTTTGAGTAACTAATTATAAAATGTTCTTTTCAAGAAGACAAGTATGTGGTTTCATTTAGTAACGCAATACCGAAATGACCCTGTATACCATTACAGGAAGTTTCTCTCTGCGATCGCCAATATTTCGTTTTGTCTTCCTGTTTGTACGGCTATAAACTGCTGACCCCGAAACGCGATTCACTAGTACTTGTCATTGTTAAACATATCGTATCTGTCGCAATTAAAATCTATCTTGTTTGGAAAAAGGATATCCTGCAGGTGTTCATATGCAAAATGGTTATTTCGTGGAACGTAATGAACAATTTTTCATTTTTATTCTGCATCTTTTCAGTGCATTGTGTTTGTTTAATGCACGTGAAAAATAATGAGAATATTTTGCACAATTTGTACAAGGGGCAAAAATAGGCTTTTCTTTGGTTTAATTACTTGCATGAATTCTATTGCGTTATGTTAGTCAAATACACGTGAAAACATGAATTATTTCAATAAAATGTTTTACCTTCGTAGTAATTTTCCTTTCTTTTAAATTTAGAGTCTCCATCATATCAGAAAACACCTTCTTAATAAACCAAAGGATTAACTTTGTATACTAAGTACTACAAAAACCAATAACATATTGAATATATACTGCTTATTCAATATTGTGAAGTTGTGTACTCCGATATCGACATCAGTAGTCCGCAATGTGATATTGTGGCGGTATTTATTGGTTAGTTGCAACCGCGTTCATCGAATAAAAATATTAACGAGGTGAATTCAATTATTTTGCACAATGAATGATAAATTATCATAAAATGGACGATTGTATTGACTTTTAATACCTTAAGTAGTGTTATTAATAATTTCACTGTTACATATTTTTGATTAACTGTATACTTTTACGTAATGAATGCGTGAGAGGAAGTGTGGCTGCGAATAAAAGATGAACAAGATTCCATATAGTCAATTAATTATTTAATATATCAATAAAATTTCACTGAGTACTTTTCCGAGATAAAAATAGCCCGTAATATATTAATTTAGTGTCTACCCGTGTGTCCGATTTTTATCAGTATCTGATTACCTACTTCTAACAATTATCAAAAGGTTTTAAGGTATTTAATTTTGTGACACACTTCCGCGTCTAATATCAGTAAAATCGGTACTTTATACTGTTTTGGACTTCAGAATCGGATAATACTTTGTAGAATTCTGAACAGAATACCATGATTTGTCTTGATTCTGAATTTATCGCCGATAAGCGCGCCCCTTCCGCATCGGAAAACAGTTTTGCCGTTGACGAAATGTTGAATCTCTTCTTTTTTTAGCTATACCTACAGTTTTCTTTATCCGTACACTACATTTTTCAGCTAACGCGTGTTTTCGCTTGGCAAATATTAAATAAAATAGCCTGTGACCGTTCGTGGGGTCCAAGTTGACTTATTACCAAATTTCATAGATCGGTTCAATAATTGAACTTTCAAAGCATAACAAACTGACTTACTATCGCCTATATTACTACGGGTAACATAACGTTCACTCTCATAAGCCGCTATTTCACACGTACTCGGAACAATCAGAATTCATAACAATTCCTAAGAGATAAGAAAAATATAATCAAGAGGAGCGACGCGAGCATCGTTTTTAATTATCTGAATGGTGAAAATTTCCTGCATTAGTAGGCAGAGCGAACGAGGTCTGAGAACTCTGCGTACTGTGACGGTGTAAATACCAATATCATTATATGTCTGGCAAATACATCTGTTTGAATTAACACAGACGTGAAAAGAAACGATACATTACCAATTTAATGCCTGCTACGGAATATAGAAATACAAGGACTTTAGAATTTAAATTGAATAACAACTTGACTATCGAGAAACACCGCTAATCTGAAACCCGTTTTCGTTTTAAAAATGAACTTCGCCGCCAAAAGCATGGATACGTTTCGAAGACACTAACGGGTAACTATTGACTGTTGGAAATACGACCTCTCCAAAGATTTCCTTTAACAAGTTTGAAGTTATGACATATACAAATCCTACAAGGGCTTACGTTCTCATTAGTACAGCAGTTGAATTACGAATATTTTATCCGACTATTCAAACTTTTAATCTGCGAACAACTCCTGCTAGGTATAGCAACTTATATTAATGCGAAACTCTAATAATACAAAAACATTTAATCTATCATTAAAATTCTATTAAAGTAGTACGAGAAGAAACGTGATAATGGCATGCACGAGACGCTATTCGATGAAAACACCGGGAGTTTGCATAGCATCACACTCAGGACGGTATTATTAAGGAAAGACGCGTGCAGAGCCAAAGCTACACGGTGGGTGCAACCGAGTTGCTGCTAGAGTAAAACTTCGCTGCTATTGTTTCGTAAACTATTGAGGTACCCTCTATATTCTGCAAGTTTGGTCTCGAGTGCACTCTGCAAATGTCTCTCACACTTTGTAAATTTTGTATGTCTCGAAACTTACACTAAACTTCAGGATTTAGTTATGAATATCTCGGTCATGAGGATATTACTATATTACGGAGAGTAACATATTACAAAACTCCTGTAAATATGCAAACTTTTGTAGTATCTCCCACTCTTACCTACTTCGTCTAATACCCGTCACTCTCATTTTTATTGCATGAAGGGAAAAGTTCGGTAACTTTTTGTGTCACCCAAAAGGATAGTAGTGAAAAAAGGGTTTAACTTAAATATTTTAAAAGGATTATGCTGTCATGAGTGGTTTGCGATTTATCTTGTTAACGACTTCAGTGACGGGTGTATGCGTACACAATTCCACATCTCTTGAAATATTTTTTGTTTGTAGACATACATCTATTTCTGTTAGTAATTCCAAATACATGTCTACATAGATATATCTCCTTCAAAAAAGTCATTGAGGATCACTGAAGCATTCCTACCTTTCTCTGTGTCCATTGGCATTCTCAACCTCGGCTCAGAAAATCCAAATGTAATCTACATCGCGTCAGTAAACTTAATGATGAAAATACGGGAAAACTATTACTAGTTAATATTTATTTGATCAATTTATTGTTGTTTATAAATTTCATGATTATATTTAGTTGTTTTATTCATTGTTATATATTAATTTACTCAGTTGCCCAGCTATGTACGCTTGCCTTTCGTGGTTCCATGTTGCGAATAGCCTGATCGCTGCGCGGCGCTCGTTCGCGAATAACCCGCGATCACACAGGCCGATTCCATCATCCTCACACGCTAACAACTCGCACGATCTCCGTCATTTTTCATCTCGACATGCATATTCAACGCAACAATAAATCATTTGAAGCCATCCCCTCGCGCACCCACCAAATGACCTACCTAACAGCTATGTCGCTAACTGGAAAAAATATTGTCCGGAAATTGTAAGTGTGCAAACGAAACCGCCAAAATATAACGTTAATAATTACCCACCCTTTCGAGTCGTTGATAAATAGCGTCATTATTATCACCAGCGGCTTGAAAAATGGTTTCCTCTTGCTGATATTTATTCAAATAGCTAGCCCACGAGTGTTCTTTTTATGAAAAACGGATTTTCTGTTTTCACCGTCTACAGTTCGCGAAGATTACTCATGCCGTTATGTAATTGTCTGAGCGTTTTATGAAAACTCAGTGATTTTATTTCTTTTAAGTAATAAATACAGAGATATAACAAATTTAACAAACACTACGATATTTGGCAACGTACTTGGCGAGTATTTGTTGACTCAGAAGAGAAAAACACATCAAATTAATTAATATTTTCTAGTACCGTACTCTGAAATACCTTTTATTTATGAACCAAACAAATATCATAACGCAAAACAATTCCGACGTAACAAGACCAAGAAGAATAATTGAGAAGAACTTACCTGAACTATTCAACCAAAAGTGCAAAATAACCGAAATAGCTGTTTTATAAATCCTTTTAAGAGGAAGAATTATTTAATCTAAAGCATGTTAAGAACTTTTATTTGTGAACTATTTGCAGAAAGAGTTCTACGAGTCACGTTTATTGCGAGCATTCGTGTCCGTGAATTTTAATAAAATATCTGCCATTCGCTAGTGCTTCAAACACATAGAAGTCATTAACAGCATAATTCATTTATAATATATATATACACCTACCTATATTATTCTCGGCTTTGCAGCACCTAAAGGTTGACTGGTAGAGAATGCCTTTGGCCTTAAGTCCACCTTTATACATTGATGTATATAAAATGTAAAATAAATAAATAATACATAATAATAATTCACTATAAATACAGATTAACTTCTATACCAAAAGGGTTCAAGGATTCGTGATAGTTAAAATAATTTGTTGCAAACATAGTTTAGTACATTCCATTTCAATGTTTCGTGTCTTGATAGCATGAATATATCTACTCTATACATATAAGTGCGTATAAACAGCAGCGCGACTGTTCTCGAAGGTCATAAGCCTACATCTTGTTTATTCATGGCGTTGGAGTGATTTGGCAAACATAAACTTGGAGTAATGAGCCGTGACACTACCTGTGAGTGGTGCGGGCAAGCGATTTGTTAGCAAGAACGAGGCCGACCCCAAGACTCCCCGACCCCCCCTTTTTTCCCGTTCCCCCCCGCCCTCGTCTCTTTGGAGCTCAAACATTAAGTACGCGATGGACGATTAAACGGCTTACTCGAGAATTACATAAATGCCGAAGACTTGGCGCTGACTGCATAACCATGTTTGGATTATGACTAATTCTTAGATAAGATTTTGTTCGGCCCGATGAGTTCAAATTTTAGCGCGAGCTATATTTACCACGTTTTAAACCTAAATAAATGCCGAGCTTTATTCTAATGTTCCGAATTTACCGAAGTAACCTTTTCCAATAAAGACATCCTTACGCGAGAAATGAAGGAAAACAAATATTATTATCTATATTTCCCTTTTTTTACTAACAAAATTGCGCTCACAAAATCTATAAATACATTTCGTAGTACTAAGGAATCACATATTTTAACAAAATAGCTAGCATTCTGATTCACGCAAATAATTTAATAAATAAATATTTGAGTAAATTTATCTTGCTCAATAATAGCTCACTACTATTTGGCATCAGCGGTTAATCCGAGAGTTGACTGAAATGAGACATCGAAGCCAACAGAGGACTCACAACTTTGTCCGATCTAAAGTAAAATCTAAACCCCGCACAACCACAAGTTAATACCATTAAACTATCGCCAATCGCGTTACGTAACTGAATTCGTTGATCTGAAACTTACTTTCGCAGACAATAGAATGTTTGTTTACCGCTACGAACAAGCAAATAGTCAACCACCGTCATTGTTCACAAATCTTACACCAAAACGAAAAGTCTGGACTCCCTATTAATAATTCCCGGAGAAACGTCCACAAGTAACTTACTCGGGAAAACTGACTCAAACATGTAAACAAACTTGGGTTTTAATTGAAGGGCCCTCGTCACGTTTCGGTTAGAGCCATACTAGGGACGCGGTTAGAAATATATGAAGCTATCGCAACACTGACAAAATAAATTTATTCTTCGTGTATACAAGATACAGTTTCCATTAGCAAAATTAAATTAATTTCACCGCTCTCCTCATACATTCATACAGAAAGTTTATTTTAGACATCTAGGTTCTAGAGTTGTCGGTGTGGAACAAATCTAATTTATGGATCAACAAAGCTTTGAAATTAATATACTAGTGTACACAATAAAAACAAACTTACGATATCACATTCAGATCGTTTAAATAATATTAACAGAAAATAATATAAGATGATGCCGAAGAATCAAATATCCACAGCGGTTACAGATTATTATGTAAATTAAGACAGGTCTGTGGCGTCCGATAGTTAAAGGGTACATTCAAAATGACTGCCAAACGCGATACTACTATATCACAAGTTTACAAAGTCCCTCGAAACTCGTGGCCAAGAGACCGATAATCAATTTTCAGTTCATTACCGCTAGAGATGAATCGTGCAATTTACACCATACTTGCCAAAAAATATTTTAAAAAGAATAATAACTGCGAGTTTCCTTCAGTAGAAGGTTCCGCAACAAAGTTTATGTCATTTAAGGAGCTTTACTAATTATACACTTGAATTTTGTGAAGGAAATTTGAGTTAAAGAGAGAACAGAATTTAACGTTTAGCATTAATTTTTTACGCTGGAACTACGAGGTTTAACAGTTTGTTAAATTTTTGTCTTGCAACCTACGTTCTATTGAATTCAGTTTTTATTCGACTACATAAAAGAGAGTAGTTTTTCAAGTACGTTTGTATGTGTATATATTTACTTGTGAATAATTGTCTGGTTATTCGCCGATAGCAGTGTGTTCAAATATTTAAAAACACTTTCAGTCAGTTCACCTACGTAATATCAGGCAATTATAGGCAAAATGTTATGCTTCTGGATTTATTAGATTAAGTTGTATTTTATCAGTCAGTTAGTAAGTAAGAAATATAAAATAGAACATTTCAATTTCATAAATAGTATATACTTCATTAGGTATATATTCTAGCAGCGTGACAAATTATAAATTATCCTCGACGTCCTACCCGAAGCGACGCCCTAAAACCTTCAGTCTGTCAATACGTCATTTTTTGTTAGGAATTTTATTAAATTGAAGAAGGTTACACAATTTTCAATGGTATATTTTATGTATTTATATGCTTTAACGTGAATAACATGACGTACGAGCGACAAATATTTTTATCCTCGACGTTCCACCCTGAGCGACGCCCTTAAGCCTTCACGTCGCTGAGCACGCCGCCCCACTGACTCGTTTTATTTTATAACTCGGCTTCCTGATCATATTGCTGTCATACATACATAAAATTTATATAAAAACGTAAGTATTTTTCAGAAGCTATTACGTAAAACAAATCTTATTCGATATTTTTTAAGGAGATTCTAGAAACACTTTTTCTGTGAAAAAATTGTCTTTTTTTTTTAATTTTAACATAAAACCACAAGTTATTTCTTTATCTGGGTCTCTTTTAATATAACATGAAGTAATTAAGTTAGGACTTAAAGAGCACGTTCCATCTTAAATGTCGCAGTACATACATACCATTAATTACTGAAGAATAACGAGGGGTCTTACTATCTCCGTAGTCGGTACACAAATACATTAGCTCCCCACATGGTCTTGTTGAGGCAACAAACCATAAGATGCTAAACGACAGTTTTGTTTGTTGCTGGCAATACTCCAACACTTCGATAAACCATGACGTGATAAAATAAAGGGTTTGAATGTTGTGCCGTCATGTACTGCTCGCCAGAACATCTAGTATCTACTGAATTTTGTATTTTAGAGTCATTTTGGTATTTATGTATACTTCAATATGATCAAAAGGGTGGGGAGCTACACTACCATTGCAGTCCCTCAAGAAAGTGATGGCAAGACTACCAACATGTTGGACACAAACTTCAATTCTGAGAGAATTATTCAGAAAACATAAGTCTAAAATGTCATAATATTTACTGCTCGACCTGGAAATCGCAACCAAGATCTCAGTTCTCCTTCGTCATATCTATAGGTAGTGCGATTAGACCAATGGGGCTATTAACAGATATTAGCCATAAATAAAGGCCCTCTCCAAAACGTTGTAATGTGACTCTATAACAATAAAAACGATATCAAGAAAATATCAGCATTATATAAATAGAAGATTCACTGAAGACTGAAGACAATTTATAAAAATAAGATCATCATTAAATTAAAAACTAATTATAATTTGATATTCGCAAACAACCGTATTGACGACAAAACATTAATAAGTAATTATCGGTAATTGAACGAGATTGTGACAAAGATTTATTATCCTTAGTCACTCGACTTAAGAGATATAACACAACATTCAACGGGTAAGTAAATAAAGAAAACACATCGGCATAACGTCAATACATAATCTTTACGACAATTATTGGCAAACACCAAGTATGTAATATTTGGCAAACAAGGAAAATTGACATTGCCAAGCCACATCAGGTTATGAAACATAGCACTCACAGCTAAATAGCGTACAAGTATGCTCTTATTAGCCTAAGCAATAAAAATAATTAGGGCAGGTTTTAAAAGGCGTTACTCATACGTGTTTTGTATTCATGATCCAGATACGAGTCGCGCGACATCTCGCTTCCACTTTTTATATGCTTGACGTGATGACACGGCCAACATACATGGAGGGTTAAATACTACAAATCTCTCAATCATCTCTGCTCATTAACCTTCCATTTGGAGATAAAGGTGCACGTATGTTAACAACGATAATTAACAGGATATGTCGGTCGTATCTATGTACACAACATAACAATTGCAATTACGTTACGCGGATAATTGAACTATAGTACTAAGAATTAATTATAATGTCCTAATTATGTGTGTGTGTAAACCGACGTGTATAATATACCGTGTACAATACTCATTGATGTTGGGTCAGGAATGGAAACTATTCCGATATTCCGGTTCCTAGCACCGGAATGTTGAGGCTTCTAAATTGAGGTGACCAATCAGGTACCCGCCAGTTGGCGGTTAAATTTGTAACTTAGCTATATATAAATGTGACCTAATTTCGCTAAGTATTGTGGTAGGAATTTTTACCTTGTGTGACAGCAATGCTCGAAATAAATAGGTTGTACTTATAAGGTAGCGGAATCAATGACGGCCTACCTAATTTTAATATCTACATAAAATCATTTCATGAATAAATATAAATGAAAGCCATTGATTTAACTGAAACAAGTATATATTATAAAATTTAATAATAAAATAATTAATAAAAACCTTTTTGAACTACAACACAGAGAAATAACGAAAACGTGGATGGTGGGCCTTGCTAAGAACGAGGCTTTCTTCAGCCATACAACCTTTTATCTTAAAAATTATGAGTGTAGAAGCGATTATTTTGTTGATCCGAAAGACGTATTAAATTATTTTTTTTTAAGAATATAACAATGTTAAAACTATTTACTTAAAGAATTTTCATATGGTTACTGTAAAAAAACTGTTCGTGGAATAAAAAGTAACTCTTATGACTAAATGATAATGTAGCTTCCCATTAGTTACAGATTATCCAGAATAAGATTAACAGTTCCAGAGGATACCAACCACATCTTAGCTTTGGTAACTTAATATCTAGATGAGAGTTAATTCTTGCTTAAACTATAATAAGATAGAGGTTATCTCTCATGTAATAATGGTTTAATGAATGTAAACATTGAAACAGCATTCTTAATACAATAAAAACACAGTATTTAAAAAAAAATATTACGTAAAGGCGGGCGATATTCGGAATGACGAGCATCATAACGATTCAGGCGAGCGAGGGAGATAGCGAAATAACATGATCGTTACGCTTTCGTCTTAATAATAGAGCAAAAAATTATAAAATTTGTAACATTTTCAATATTTTTACCGTAAATAAAACCCGATGTAAAACTTTAGTAAGCACTCCATGTGTATTTTATTCACATTTCCGCAGCATGTTTAATAGTCAAATAGTGTAACCCGGGCTTCTATCCCGAACCTCAGATCGATCATTCACCTTGTGCTTTCTTACTCAGATTATTTCTCAAAGGAATGCAAATACGCCACGATAATTTTAAAACTATGTACGCCATGCAACAGTTTTTATAGCATGAATAATATACTCTTGTTTTTATTTTTTATTCTGTTCATCTAATACTGTATTTATTAATTCTATGGTTCTTCAAATAAACAATTATGTTTCTTATTAAGCGAATCTTGAAGAAAATGCAATGCACACGTTTTTTTACAAATCTTTGCTTTCTTTAAGTCTTAACACAAGGGCATTATGATACTTAACAATATCATAAAATAAAGAGGATAGTGCAATATTTGATTATCTGTATTATAAAAGTTAATGACGTAGAAAGTCAACCCAAACACTTGACACGTGTCTACTGCAAACAACTCTGCCTTTCGGTAATTTCGTCTCTGAAGTAAACGGAACGAGCAAAAGGGTACACACTTCTCGGCCACTCAATTCGAAAAATAAATTAGTTTATCACAATAAGGCGCCTTGTAAAATGAAACAAAATTCTAAAAACATTGTAAGAAATGAAAATAAAAATCATTTATTGTGTTTTAATTGAAAGGCTCGACTTTAATTCGTGAGAAAAGCAATCAGTACATATTAAATTATTTAAACTATTGACAAAAATAGACCACGTATGAACGTAGACTCAAAATATTAATGGTCATTTAAGCTTCACGAAGGAGCCGCAAGTAAGCGTTGATAGAAATTCCAACCTGACCTTTCCGTGTAGTGGTCAGAGGTCAAGAATCAAGGGTCTATTCATATTATAATGTTGGGAATTTGTACACACATAACGTAACATTTGTGTAGGAACAATGAAGTCGACACGTCATGGTTGAGTGGTAGTTCTGATAGGCGACAGACTATTTGAAATTGTTTTTACAACAACTCCTAATATAATAATTGTTTTTATTGACTTTACATCTTTCGTAAAGGTTTCAAAAGTCTATTAAAAGAACGAACTACGGAAAATATTTTTTTTGCTACGCGGCCACATAAATATCAAACTCATAGCTAACTACATCACTACCCACAGGAAAAAGGTGCAATAAACATTCATTTTTAATATTTATAAAGTAACTCCTTGATAACAATTCTAAAAATAAACTTTTGGGTTATAATTATGTTAAAACACCTTACATTCAACAACTTGTACTACATTTACTCGATTGTAACTTGTTTTGTATAAAATGAAATTAAAAAAAAAACATCTATTCGTATAGATCAATTGGAAAGGTTGGAATACAGACCAATATTTTAATTTCCTGTCTAAACGTAATTAAGTTTTGGATCAGAAAGAATATGAATATTTGCCAGAGGTTTTCAGCTGCAGTCCGATATTAATACAGCGACAGCTTGTAATAATTCCAAACTGCCAAAAGGCACTTACGTCAGTCCGTCCTGTTAATGAAGTAAAGAAAAATCTTGCACTAATTGAAATTGGTTATTCAGGGGATATTGGTTTCAATAAAATTATTATACTAAAAGAAAATATGAGAAGATCGACCGCTTGTTGGTAATCGAACAGTTTTAGACAGAATCTATATGACCTAGAACATTATACTGCATGACATAACCTCAAAATTAGTTAAAAAAAATTTAGATTAGATCTGGCAGAAAATCCACCCGTAGCTAATTTGATGTAACGTAAAATACTATCAATCATTAGGCGGTAGAGGGCCCGGTTCCGCGCTGACGCCGCCGTCGTGCCAGGCGCGGCCGAATAAGAGCCCTCATTCATCACACTTCGAGAACTCTAAGTGCTTTAGTGCGCCATAATCAAATCTTATACCAATCCAACCATACATAAACAATATCACAGCAAATTAAGACAATTACAAACACGCCTCATTTATCAGAGAGTTATAGATAAATAATTCCAAATTATTGGTAAAGAAACAAAAGGAGCATACGCCATCCTCTGCAAATCACATAAATGAATTTTCTGGACAACTATTTTTTGTTATAGCCCTAACTGAATTTCGTTAATGGACACAGGAATGTTATTCGAAATGGTACAAGGAAATGCTTTTGTCTTACGCATTTATCAAGAGCACCAATGCTCTAGTAAGTAATTATTATAAGGATTGGCTATTAACCGTAGAACGCCCGTCCCAAGCTTAAGTGTAAGTGGAAGGCAACGTCTTTCAATAAAAGTATTTATGAATTCTTTCTTTGCGATATATCACTAAAAAATTGTTATTTTCTAAATAAATTAATAATAGATCACTTTGCTGAAGTTTCGAAACGTAAATCAGACACAAGTTACTAATAATATTATTAATACGTAAAATCAAAGACATTGGGCGCATATAAATCAAACAACTAAACGAGAAACCAGTGCGGGCACGTATAGATATGTGTACGAGAGATTATTAAAATTAATGGGTTTATTAAAGCCGCCGCACATCAAAATATGTAAACTATGCCACACTATCCATATGAATGGGCTTGAGGTATGACGAAGACCCATATTCAGGCAGCGGTCGACGTCGTGCGAAGGCGAAGCATTAGGGACGAGCATTTATCCCAGCCCATATCTTTATCAGACGCGTTATTAAACGACGTAGATACGGAATACATGATATGGATCGATTAATTTAATTTCATTTTTCCAATATTATAGAGGCGTTGTTGGCATTTTTGTCTACTACGTGACAACAGTAGTCATAGAAAACCATCGTCGAGTGACAGACTGTTGTTTCGTTTGGTATAAGAGATTTCAGTAGACCCGAATACTTAGCGCAAACAATATGATTATGTTTGTGTGTGTTTATGAATGGTGGATATCACTTTACTACTTTTTTACATTGGTGGAGCGACTTTCAAATTTACCAGCTTAAGCTATAGAATGTGTATCAACATTATCATATTGCTGGGTGGCTGGTAGTATATATTTTGTATCCGCACAGATAGCGTATACAACATGTGAAACCCCATCATGGTGGTCAACGTAGGTGTATCGCGTTTCAGCCCTAGCATGTCTATTAAGTTCCAACAGAACAGCATAACTGTGTCGACTGGCGAGCTATAATTATTTTTCGTCAGTCGACATTCTATTATATTCGACATAGGCTAGAGGATCAGAAGCTACAATGGCAGTGGGCAGGGCACACTGTTCGCAGAACTGACGGCAGATGGGGCAAAAAAGTTCTCGAGTGGAGACCACATATCGGCAAACGCAACGCTGGACGTCCACCTGCAAGGTGGAGTGGACAGAAGACTTAATAAAGGGCGCAGAAACATGTTGGATGCAGGCCGCTTTCGATAGGTCCGTCTGGAAATCTTTGGGGGAGGCCTATGTTCAGCAGTGGACTTTATGTGGCTTATGATGATAATGATGACATTCTATTTGGACCCCACTTCGGTTAACATCAGGTGCGGGGCACACTGCCGTGCTCGTATAAAAAACCATGATTTTTCTATTATTATGGACTATTTCTATTATTATGAATCTACTATTTAATTTAAAAAATATGTGCGCTATTACCATCTTGTAGTATACTACTAACAATGCCCATTTGAATCTTGTTTGCATCCATAAAACAATGAACTTAGGAACACTAATTAGTGTCGCCTCTATTCATACCTTCATTGTATTTGGTGTAATTGACAGGTCGTAACAAAGGCATTATTTGAAAAAGAATTGGTATTTCTTTTATAGACACCAGGATCATTTTATCTGTCTTTTCTGGTCACATTGATGACCTTCTTGCTTATTATTTACCTATAATATAATTAGCCATTAATTTTCTTTATAAGAAACATTCTAACATCACAATTTAATTTAATTGCAAGCCGAACTACCGGCGATCTCAATATATTTGGGCAGATAGGTCGAGGGCTTGTGAAGGCTCAGAAACAGAGCCGCGCAAGCCGAGTGCACTCGTGTCTAGTCGTATAACAAATAGCAACGCTACCCACAGCCTCTCGATGTGGTTGACGTCCACTGAACAAGAAAACGGGTCATACTTGCGATTTACACGGACCGTATTGCCCAAACTTGCATGAATAACAAATAAAGAAACTTCCTAGACTTTGATGAACTGCGTGGTTATTTTACTCCAAAGAGCAGTATAATAGATATGGAAACTTGATACAATATGAGAAAAAGTTTTTAAATGTTACGCTTAGTGTTTTTTCGTCTTTCATATTATATTCCACAAAATACTATTATTATTTACATAGAGATCAAATTGCTTCGAACAATATCCCATGAAAGAAATGTTTTAATCAGTTACTGTAATTTCTGGAATTGATGTGATTTCTATGTTCAGTTAATTATCCGTTCCTAGTAATACGCTAAAAAAAAATCTATGAAATGTATACAAACAATAGACTCATTCCTACCATCTTATATGAAAATGTATTTCAAAAGCTTGCAATTATTGAAGTAAAACCTCACCAAATACATACAAATAGTATAATGTAACTTTATGTCAATAAACAAGAAACCTCTCATCAGTCAGGGCCCATAAATTCTCGCCATTATATTTTACGTAAGCATTTTATTCATAGGATAAATTCATGCGCCGGCCATCTTTTCTGCGGAAAACAATATCGCCTAAGTATAAAGGAATTGGGCATGTGTGGGGTGACAGGTAATGGGAAAACACATTAAGCTACCTACGAGGCTTAGGGGCGCAGCGTGGCTCGTGAAATAAAATGCACTAATGATTGTTGGAGATTCACTCGGCGCCAAGCGACGACCTCTCTCGATTAATGCTAAATGATTCCTTCGCGCCGCTTCACTACATTAACATTATCAGGCGGTAGAAGGCTTATCTGCCGGGACAAAGACCATGTGTGTTGAATACTGAACGAACTTTGTATTAAAGATCGGCCGAAAGTAGCGCATCTTTATTCAGTCGCTATAATAAATAATATTTATCGCTTCAATAACCATAATAATGAAGCAGGTTTCCCTCTGATGTTCCGTATCAGGAAATGTAATTTACGTCGCAAACACATCGCCGGAAATTAGGTTTTTTAATGACTACGTTTATAAATAAAATTACGCGCTGGGTAATATCGCGTGGATTGAATTAAACTAGTTATTAAAATATATGCTCTTAACACAGTAAGGTGCCAGCCCATGCGCACTGTTATGTGGCTTCTATGCACGGTTATTGTATTGTCTGCTTGGAAAGGAGGTAGTCAGATAATAGGAAACAATTATGTAAGTATGTTAAATTATTGTTTATTTTTTTAAGACTTTTTAAAAAAAATATTTGCGTTTGTTCTTAGGGGCCGTACACTGTTACCTGGGAAAAGATGGAAATATGTAAAGGACCTAAACCAACAGATTGTGGTAACATTGAGATTGGCAACATACAAAATGCATCTAATGTCATATTTCGTTTAGATTTACCTCAAAATTGCCTTATTACTGGGGTTAGTATATACTTTTTAAATGTCAATGAATTTAGATTGTAAATTGTAACTTGGTTCCTAACCATTTTGTAAGTATGGATTGATTAAACCACGTATAACATAACAGACAGGTGAACGAAGTGGGAAAGGAACTATAGCTAATAACATTTCTGCAACATATATCAAAATCTACTGCGCCGTCGCCGCCGCAGTGTGACAAGGGCAAGAAGATGATTAATGCTTCGGAATGAACCTAACTTTATACCTAAATATTTTTCTAGAAATATTTTTTCTTTCAGGGCAAAATATCAGCAAGTACATTACAAAATAATAAAACGAAAAACAAGTTATGGAATTACGTATTGAACAAACCATGTCAGCACTTTGTGCTGGGTCCGCTACTCACTGATTTACTTAATGTCACCCACGACTGCAAAGTTAAAAAGGTAGACAATTTGACTAAATTCCTTTCTTACTGTTCACGCTAAACGTTACTCAAAATTACACTTTAAAAAATCAGCGTGACCTACTTTAATGTTCCATGAGATTGTTTACTATCTTTTTATTTTAAAAAACATAACAACCATATTTCATTAATCCTAATTAGAAAACACAGAAAAGAGGATGTAGATAACTCAGTATTTTTTTCAAGCATTTTAAATTCGGTAAGTTAAGCAAATTCTTCAAATGACAGTACATTTATTTACAAATTACATATCAGTATAAGTCCTATCTCAAATTACAACCCTTAAGACAATAGGTGTGTTTAGATATTCATTTAGGAAATCTACCGCATAACATGCGCAGTAGATCTAATAATGGGATCACGTAGGCTTTACATATAAATGAACATTGTGTACACCAAAATATCTCACCTTCAGAGAAATAGACGAAACGAGTAGAATCCGAATAGGACCCATACTATAAATATAGCACCATTATAGTAGTAAGAAATAACATTACTGTCTGGCAAACTTATAACCATTTTAATACATATTAAATATTATTTTCTACAGGGACTACACGAAATACATATTAATATTCGGGAACAAACAAGAAAATTTCTTGGAAACAATTTCTTTTACGGCACTTACATTTTCAAATCAATGACACATAATAAAAACGCAAATTTCTTTTGTGTAGATACCGTGATCAATGTGAAAAGAATTTCTTGAAAAGACATTTTATTTTTCAAAATAAATGTATACTTTGATTATAAAGATATAATAAATGTAAGCAATGTATACTCTTTATTACTGAAAGCCCTTTCTTGTCACCTAAACGTTACCAAACCTGAACAAATATGATGGAACAAAACAAATATATTCCATACAGATATTGCGTTTCTGATTACCATCGTACATCTACGTCAGAAACGTTTAATTTCGCTTACGAGGCGCGATGCTCGTGAGGCTCATCGAAGTTAATAAACATATAAAACAGTTGCGTAAGGGAGTAGACAGAGGAAATGAATTTTCGAAGGGCATAGCAAATTCGAGGTCGAAAATATTGCTGTTAAATTTAGATAGACTTGCTTTAAAGTATGCATATTATCGTAGAGTAAGTGAAAGCTTTAAAGACGAACATTACTTTTCCAAAGTATTTCACAGGGATATAATAGTCTAGTTTAATATATAATTGGCATATTTAATGATTTCCATAAATATGTATTCAAGCAAATTTCCATATAAATGCATATTTACGATAGTTTTACCATTACCGCAAAAAAATAAAAGAAGTCCACATTAAAAATGCTGTTTCACAAACCGACAGCAACACGAATAGGAATTTTGATAACAAAGATGAAAACTTTTGAAAATTTGTTACCCCATGCCCTAACCACAATCTCCTGTGGACAAAAAAATCTCTGCTCATAATAAAAATTATTCTGTTGAAAATTTTGTCAAAAATAAATACCCACAGAAAAACTACTTTATATTTTGAGTCAGATCAGAAGCAGTTAAATAAATACTTTTGATAAAACATCAAAACTCACGTTCCGTCGTCATATTATTATTTTAGTAGCAGACGTAAAAGGTACCGGGCCTCATCCTCTTTTAGAGCTTAATTTTGTACACGTAGACATTATCCTTCATAAAATGATATAAGATAAAGCACAAAACGTAATGTATATGTACGTTATAATTTGTATAATAATTAATATCTCCTGAAATACAGGAGATATTAATTATTATATAATTTTTTTTTAATAACTTTGTTTAATAACTATTTATTACTGCCAAAATCAAGCGACGTAATATAAATATACCCGAGTAAAATGTAAAATAACTTTGTAACGTTACAATGCTCTATATCACACCATTTCATTTATTATCAATTTTCTGTCAATGGCTGGAATATAAATCAAACAACAATAAATCAGGCAGCGCTCACTAATTAATTAGTCGTTGCCCAACAGAGTGGATAATTTATTTCAACTTATGCCTTTCCAGTCAACGAATAAAATACGTTTGAACAGAAAAGTATCGTGAAATTCAGAACAAACAAAAGCTTAAACATTGTTAAGTAAGTTCAGTTAATACATTTTTAATGAGATGTAATAATTACTCAACAAACTCGTCTCAGTGAATGGCCGAGATCTCCCAAGTAAATCTGGACGGTAATGGCGCGGTGGCACCTGAGCTTGTGGCGAGCGTTCGCGCTAATTTCCTAAAGCACAATATAAATTACCGCCCCTAAACAATGATGGCGGCGTTGAAAGCCGTCCGGAACCCTCTCCGACCAAATTACAAACTACGTTTAAATGAATCCCAACCTTAGTAACATATCAATAACGTAGTATAACAACACAATCTTCGTTCTGTTTGTGGAAAAAAAATCACTTTGCAATTGTCTTTTTTCTCAGAGTAATTGTTAGAGAGGCTGATAACAAAAAACAGCGTCAAGTTATATCGAAGCTTTATACAATCTTTGTACTTTCAGACTTGGATGCTTCGTTTTATGTTGAGTCAGGCAGTTAATTATTGCCCACGGACAGTGAAGTGCTAAGAAGACTTATTATCATGAAATGAATTGACATTTTCTTCGCGCAGATTTTTTAATAGACCGTTGATAACGTGGATACAATTAAAACGTCCGACAAATCTAGACATTATATTAAGGAAACATTCAATAATACGTATAAGAATCAAAATATCTGACTTTAAGCCATAACTAATTCTTAGCGAAATAAGAGTGGCCAGTAATAAAACAGTGTCCATATTCAAATAAACAAAACAAGTCCCAATGCACTTAAAACTTCTAGTAACTAGTGCACGTTGTTAGAAGTATCTCATTCTGTTAACGTTTTGGCAAGACGCCTAGACTATTTACAAAACATATTAAGCATTTCCACTCGACATTAACAAATGGTCTCTCATAACATATTGTTACGAATGAGTATAAAAGTCTGCACTGTTGTACTCCTATCATCATACATCAGTTTATCGCGAGGAAGTTATTTTTCTTATATGTAATGCTGTCGAAATAATATCAAACGATAAATAAATCATATCGCTTTTCAAAAGTTTATTGTAGTCTATTAATTTAGTTTCTAGCAATTGACTCGACCAATTAGGTTACGTCTTACAGAAAAACAAGCTTAAAAATGCTCGCGTCAAATCCTCCAATAATCAGCACTTGAGAATGAATATAAATTTCTATTACTAATAAAATCGAAACGATCGGATTCCTCGATTAATTCGAAAACAGACAATTCTAAAGCGTAACCCATCATTAGGCACTCAAGGGAAGTGGTTCCGAACATCTTCAACCGCCGAATGTTCCCATATAATCGGCCCGTTAGAGTTTAAACACGGAATCCACGCTAGCTCTATTGCCGGCTTTATTTTTATTGCGGAACTCAGATTCAGATCAGCGCGACGAGAAACGGCAAACTGTGATCGATGTTCGCAATCACAGCCCATCGGGAAACTATGAATCATAACCTAATGCATTTCATGTCAAATTCATTTTAATAATAGCTTTTTGATGCTACCTTTGTATCACTGTTTTGATATTCTACGTTTAATTTGTAAATATGTTTTTTTTTTAAGAACAAAAGGTGATTAATCTTTATATAAATGAATTTTATGCCAAATTATCGATATAATATTAAATATTTCACTCTGAGCGTGATACAAATCAGCTAAAATGTCTTCATGTCACATTCAAGTAAATTTTTTTGAGACAATATTATCGGTCTAGTTAAGCTTGTCCGTTTGTTCTGTAAACAAAACTGGAAACAATATTGAATAACATTCATTCATTAATGGCGTCTCTATGTCCATTGTCCATGTATGTAGCATTGGTAGAGACGATTGCTACAAAGTAAGCCGCACTGTTACCTTTTAGTCTACGCTAGCCGTCGACCCAACTTGACCGGGGTAATACCACTGCCTCGTGACGCGAAGTGACAGCTTGCTGATATGATTTTATGACTGACAGCACACATCTGATTCCTCTGGTATAGATTATTATGTTTATTGGCTATTGCGTATACCGATTATAAGGTGACCTACTAACTAGTTTGCTGGCCTATCCTATAAAAACCTTGTAATTATGTCAACCATGCTTTATGCACTATGATTTAGTCTATGTTTCCATCTATAGTGTCCGCTGTTGTTTATGTTACTTTTTTTAATAAAGCAAATTAGGTTATTCGTTGTCACAAAACACGTCATATACATTATGAAAACTAAAACATGCCTAATGTTCAACAAAAACGATATCAAAGAAACATAAAATTTTGTTACATTTCAACTTGAAATATTATTAAACAATGTCACGTTTACAGAGTATTGCGTAGTGGGATGTTAAAGTCATTTTGCTGATAAGCGATAAGCCGTAGCGAGCTCCCAGGGCGTTACCCCGATCTTTATCTAAATAAAGTCACCACGGTATTAAACCAAGGTTAAGCAAGATTTTTCAATCAAAAATAAAATGGCTAAAGAAGATAGGCTGGATAGATGTTTGTCTAGAAACAGAAAAAAGACATTTTTTCGTCGTATTTTATAGCTTTTTCAGACAGTTTTATAGGGCATATAATCTAGATGAAATCGAGACGCTTCACATATCCTGTTGGATTGAACTTCACTTTAGCGAGGACTCACTCTGACTCCACTGCAATGTTAATTTCTAGCTTACCTGAAATAAAAAGAGAAACACTTAAGCAAATTAACTTATAAAAACTTAATTTATCCTCTTAATAGAACATTGTGAAGTTTTTTCTCAAAAACATCAACTCGTAGTTTGTGCAGCTTAATTAGTAGCCGTTGAAATATTTCTCTTTTTAGGAGACTTTGAATGTACCTATTAATAAACATAAAGGACTTTTTAAATGCAAGCCGTCGACGAATTCAAGCACGAAAATATGGTGGTGTGGTAGATCACTAGCACAGTTTAATATAATGTAATGTAGGCTAAGAAGTGGATTTGGACCGTAAAGAGAAGTGATATAATAATGGCAAACGTGCTTGGAAATACTCAGAAACCGTTGTTCCCAGTAACCCCAATTATTGCCAGACGACGCTAATCTAAATACATTATGTACTTTAGAATCACGTTTTTGCAATTAGAGTAAAATTAAAACGAACGAGCTACGCAGAAATAAATACCGACTGTTAAATATGAAACTATTATAAAATACAAAATGGAGTCTTAATAATCCTTTCCTATCCCTAATGGTATTATTCAGGCTCTCACTTTAGCTTTTAAGTACTCGCCTACTCTTTATTTATTGCTTGGACGAAGCAAAACAGGATAATAAATTAAGTAAGGCAGGCCTTTGAATCATTGTCACCACCAAATAAAAGATTTCTTACATTTAGTCGTTTACCATCGCCCGTAAAGTAATCCGATAAGGTATTTTGTAGGTCAGAGAAATAAAAGTAAAGCTTGGGTTTAAAGGTTTATTATAAACTAACACATAGAAACTATTTCGTGAGTAAGCGTGGGTTTTCTCACAAAATGTCTAGTCCTTTGGGAAGCAATTTTTATAGATTCAAAATGCTATCCGCGATGATAGTTGCTTAGCCCGGGAATGTGGAAAACAGTTAAAATATCTTGTAAAAGCAAATATATAATAAAATGGCGTTTTGATACATTCGCGCGCAGTTCTAGTGTTCTTTAAGTATGAAATAACGTTAACTACCAACGTTTTTCATTGCATTAATATATGATTCTATTTTTATATGTATTCGCACGAATGTTATGCGTGTTAAAAAGAGTAAAGATATTTGGATATTTGCCAAAAATAAACACAGAACTGTTGGACAAATCTGAATGAAATTTAGCATTACTACTTTTCCACTATACAAAAATGCAGATATGTTATTAATCATATTTGGCTACCAAATATACAAGAACAATAACATTTCAGTCACCAAAAACATTGCAGTACCGCAAGGACAAAACATTATATTTATTCAGTTTCAACAAAAGTCTCACAGCTAATAAAAGCGATAATCTCTTGCAAGACAGTGGGCTAAAAACTGGCAACCAAATGGAAGTATAATCCGGGACGCCGAGCTCCGGATGTGCCGTAATCACTGGCTGCAGGAATAATCGCGATTGCTTAAGAATAAAACCAATACTTTGAAATGATATTTAAAATAGTTGACATTTTTCAAGTGCACGAAGTCGATTGTGATTTGCCCTGGACTTTAATCTAGATGGCGCATATAGATAAGGAATATTTCTATAGGTATTTTTTAATTTGTTTAATACCGGCGTGAAACTACTGCGTTCTTTAAGAACAGCTTTCGCTGAACAATTCATAAATTGAAAAAAAAAACAGATACTTTAAATAAAACAATATAAGGATTTGTATACCCACATTACGCGATTCATGCCTGACTAAAGTCTACAAACAAAAGTGCCTGCATATTTCAATTTTAATGACACGCTCATGCAGTCCTTTAGAAAACGCGTGTTCAGCACGATTTCAAACATCATAATTAAGACACATAATAAATTACAGAGAACGCGTCACGTTAACGAAGCACGCATTTTATAAAGAACAAATTGCGTTAGCTGTGAATGTGTTAAACATGTCATTTAGTATTAGCTGTCACGTCAGCACTCCTCGTTCACAGCTGCGTAATATATTTTATGATTTTTCTTCATTCCTCCTCTTTACGCGACTTACAAAAAACGTCTCACATTTTTATAATATGATACTTCAACTAGCAGACCGAAAACATGCTTGTATAGAACCAAGGTCCCTTTTTTAGTCAAGGATACATTGACTGCTCTCCTAAAAATGTTTAACTTTCTATTAGTAGTTATTTAAACCTAACAAAGACTCTAGATAGTTTCTTAACATTGACAAATTCTATAACGTTACCTACCAAACATACATGCATTGAAAAGAATATGCGTCAAGTGTACGTACGTTTGTAGAAACAGTCGTACAAACTGCGGTAAACAATACAATAAAGTTATATGTATCTTAGTCATTGTGGGCCAGTCACGCGCACATCGCACGCCGCTCAACACCTGTCGACAGCATTCGCCACAAGGGATCCGGCTCCTAACTATTGCTTTGTATTTTCACCTTACATCGCAACTTTATTTCATTTTTACCCTTACGCCAATGGAACAATTTTGTTCGACAAATAAATCCACTTTGTGAGTATTTAGAACGCTTATTTTCAAATTGGATAAAAGAATTTTGCACATTGTATTATTACAAATGATCGAAATATATTTAGAACATTACCGTCTACCAGACACCACTTAAGCGGTAAAATTCGGGAACATGAGAATTCTTTCTCATATCAAGTTGCAATGTTATCTGCAGCTTTTGTATTGAAAGAAAGAAATATTTGAACCATTGCACTTCAAATAAAAGTAAGTTATCTTTTTTTATTCGACCGAATAAATATGAGTAACGCAAAAAGGCAAACGCGAAGAACAGAGTCATAAACATCAACGTAGCTCAAAGTACTGCATGACTCTTACCACATTATTAGGACTTCCATAATTAAATCTCATAATAATAAGTAACTGCACTAATTTGTTCTGCAAAATGATGTAAATTACTTGCATAATACTGATTATAATCAGCAAATAAAATCTAATGAGAAATATATACTATACCTATTTAAAGAAATCGTAAATACGAGCTTAAAACAATAAATAATTAGCGGGCCAGTTTTTGTTATTAGATACTTGACTAATATTTTATATATAATTTTCGTATCGTAAGATAAAAGCTCGAAACTGTTTGGCATAAATTAAAGTAGATTGGTATTCAAATAGATCTTACTTAGGCCATGGACGAATATTTGTTAAATTGGCAAATTCAACAGCGGAATACTCATTTTTCCCTTTATTTTACCGTAAATTTAGCATAAAATTGAGGTGTATTTTATTATTTGAGGAAGAAGTAAAACACGATTTTCCCCACAGTCGTACGGGTATTACATGGGTTTAAATGGCAATTTTAAAATACTCCCGCGCCCTTCGAGACAGTTCAAGCTTTAACTCAGGATTCTCGAGGTCTTGAAATATATTTATACGAAATCCTATTTTGGACACAAAATGCGGTATCAATTTAGAAATGCTATTAAACAGTTCGTTTTGGTGAATAATACTTGATAAGTTAACAACGAATAGCGTCTTAAAATATCGGTATCTATAATTCATCCGATTATAATAATAATAATAATATATAGAGCACGGGCCTCCTCTACTACTGAGAGGGATTAGGCCTTAGTCCACCACGCTGGCCTAGTGCGGATTGATAGACTTCACACACCTTCGAAATTCCTATAGAGGAACTTCTCAGATGTGCAGGTTTCCTCACGATGTTTTCCTTCACCGTTAAAGCGAACGATAAATTCACAAAGAATACACACATGATTTTTTAGAAAAGTCAGAGGTGTGTGCCCTAGGGATTTGAGCCTGCGGACATTCGTCTCGGCAGACCGTTCCATACCCAACTAGGCTATCGTCGCTATTATTCATCCGATTGGCAAGAAATTATCGTCTGACTAGTTCTCTATGTGAATACATGCTAGGACGGAACCTGTACTACGTAAACTTAAATACGTATATGTTATGTATATACGACATTTCAATACTTGTAATACTTATCGGGTTCTTAACAAACAATATTTTTTTATTCATTGATTCCAGGTTTGTTCATGAATATTCTATTTCTGAAGTGTGAATATCATAAAAATACATTTAAAAAAAAAGTGGTGAGTATTGTAAATCAATTGTCGATATAAATTTCATGTACCTACAGAACCTTAAGAAATAAAAAATATATTCCACTCTATTGAAAAAGCAACCAGCAACTGCTAAAATATAAAAATAGAACTTAAAATTGAAACAGTTTTAAATAAGATATTACCAAGTACATACTATCGCTTCCATTTATTTATAAGTTAATGTGTTCTCTTCAAAGAGATTAGGGTATGAAAACATCGCTGTCGCGTTACGCTTTCATGAGTTAAGCCACTTTTGAACTCAAATCTACTGTAAGTTGTAACTCTTTCAAGGTTGGATTTGTACGCGGCTTATTCGCTAAACTTCAAATGAGATGTGGGATTGTAATAATTAAATAGCTAATTAAGTACTCGTATTTTAATAGATACAAAGTACATAAATATATAATTGGATTCTCTAAAAAACAAACAGACTGGCTGTAAAGAATTGTAACAGTAATTGAATACCAACACACGTTATTAATATCAATATTAAGCACAAAGAATTCATATTACACTTGGAATATAAAATATAGCTCTCGACTACTTATGGAGAAGCTACACAGGTTACATTTTCTTTTTAGTTATTTTGCCGGATCGAAGCTTCCCCGCGGACGCAGTTCCTCTAAGGAAATAAGTATAACTTTCATAAAGGTCTATTTAAGAAGTTTTAATTTAATAAAGCATTATCAAACTACAAAATGATGTCAACTCGGTATTAAATGAAATTGTTGGGAGGCGATGGTGATCATTGGGAAAGCAATGACTACTTACTTTTAGTTTAAAACGTTTATGCGTCGATCTATATAGTTTCTAATATAAGTTAGCGATCAACTTAGTAGTGCAAAGGACGATTTTGCCTTGACATCACAATGTCACCCCGCAAACGTTTGAACACGCCAAAACACAAAGAATTTAATACTCGATGAATTACATCAACAAATAAAACTTTTACACAAACATTACGAAGTAAACGGTAATATCAACTACGTATTCACTCCACGCAACGTTACATGTGTATCTGCAATCTATAAATTTATTGTTACAACGCGATAAAACCCGAATCTAGTATACGAAAACAAAAAATACATAAATGCTGCGTATGGCGATCATATTCGTGACAATAAGTAACCGTAAAGACGGTATTTCATATGGGCGAAATGGCTCGGTGTTACGACTTGGTGAGAACGTGAGCTGAAAGGAGCAGACAGCTTCGCACACCTGTTTACAAACAGGGGACAAGTGATTTAAAAATCCTACAAACGGTGAAAGGGCGTCGTTCCCTGATATATTTCATGTCATAAAACATTTTTAGGATACATAATATCCGTCCTCATATTGATATTCTAGACGTTTACGTTTTTATTATCAATATTTCGAGACTAGGCAGTGCGGGACATATATTTTTACTCCTAAATGACTCCAGTGAGATTACTTTTCAAAGATAAACAATTTTTCTAAAAAATGTTACACAGACAGAAATGGTGAATGTAAAAAAAATAATGGATTTCCATTTCGGTATGAAGTGAAGTTTCTAGTTACTTATTGCAACGGCACTGCAAGCAGAAACGAGTAGTTACCGCCAAACGAATCCTGTGTGAAAATACAGAAATTATAGAGGAAATTCGATTTGCACTAAAGTTACATGCGAATTTTCATGACTTTATAATGCGACATCAACAGTCGATTTTACTACAGATGAAGACTAGAACGAAACATTGCGACTTACTTTGTATCAGTTCTGTAATACATTATACTTGCACGTGAGCTGAACAATGTAACGGGAAGTGGGTACATTGAAGACAGCCGGGTTGCGTCTTATATATTTTAACACCTGCGGTGGCACGGGGAATGCGAATATCAACAAAATTAACTGAAATCTTCGAGAGATTGCGAACTGTAAAATTTTACGTTCCAGTTAAGGTAATGAACAATTTTGTGAGCACAAACATTCCTTTTAAATTTAATTTCAAATGTTGAAAGATTAAAATCTTTGAATTAATGACCGCCCTCAATCAAAAGTCCGTTCTGTTTCTACATAACTCTACGATCGCTATCCTTTGGCGAACTCATCTAAGAGTTTATTAAATCAGTTCATATCTTTTATTTATTACGCGCTCTTGAGACTATGAACATCTTCTTCATGTTTGTTTCATTTAAAGTAATTTAACAGTTTTAATTTTATTAAACAGGTATACACTACGAATAGAAACACCGAGTTTCATACACGTTCAATTTTCAAAACTATGTATAAAACTGAAACAATTGTAACTTCATCACCAAACGTGAACATACATACTACTGTTAGCCAAGAGTTACACATAGTGAACCTCGCCCACACATTCAACACCGCCACTATAGTTCCACCCCAGTTTAGCACACAAAGAATTATTATACCGAGCATGAAACCACAATAAATAGTCTTTAACCAACAAAGGAATTGATAGAAACAAGAAAAAAAGGAGATATGGCTTATACTTATTACGTATGGTATAATTGTGCTCACAGGAAAACGGTGATAGGTGAAATTAATTATACTAAGACTTCATATTATTTTCATAGCTCGTATACAGCCTCGGTGGCGTAGTTGAAATGAATACAATGCGACTACGGCTACTGTGTTGAAGCCTGGGTTTCTAATCTCGGGTCGGCCTTACAAATAATTGTAAATGGGTGTTTCCATCTCAAAAATTACCTAGCCGTAGCTCGGAGTCTAGAAGTTGGATTAACACTAAGGCTAATTTTTATCCCAGTAATTAGCTCCCATAGCATTTTATTTATCTGAATTTGAAATAAATGGTGCTGGCGATTTATAACGTTTTGGGGACTTGGGACAGGATAGGCTTTTCATACGGGCAAAACCGCGAGCAACACTGAATGTGTTTCTCTCGCTATTACGAAGATCACGACTTATTTTTATTTATCTTTAGATAATAGTAGTCGGTCTTGTTACTAAAAGAAATTTCTAGACGTATCTAAAATAATTATCTAAAGAGTGCACAGAAAATTTAAAGGAGTAAATATCTGTTATGTTTATTCAAAGAATTTTTGCTTTAGTTTTAAAAGATATTACTTTACCTACTTAGCGATATTCTATTTAGGGTTCCTAACGCTTGAACGTGACGATACATACACCTGGCATATAAACAAGGTAAGAACAAACAACATCGCCGCCTGATACACGTATTCTGATTATCACTTTACGCAAAATAAGTGTTATTTATTAAGGTCTGAATGGTGTCAACGTTATGCATGAATTATCTGAAAACATTTTACGCACATTTCTCGAGTACCCGAATTTAATTGTATAAAGATTGATGTGATGGCTGGAAATCTACTTTAAAAAGTATATTGCAACGCAATAATGGAACGCTGTCTTTTATAGAATATTATTTTTATTGAGATAATCACTCAGGCATGCATAACAAAAATCAATAAATTATTGAATATAAAACAAAATATTATGTTAATCCGAGTCAAGTCTAGGAACAATAAAAAACTGGAAAAGTCTTGTTTAAGCCAAAAGCTTCGGTTAACTAAGGTTTTTCCTAAAGCTTTTTGGTTAGCCAAAAGTAATACGCAATCGCAGCCGTATTAATAGCGTCCATTAAGATTACTAAAACCACATTAAAATAGTAATATGTTTTCTAACTTCATTTATTTTAATAGGTAGTGGTAAATAGCGAACTAAAATAAACATAAACTTAGAAAGTAAATTATGGATCACTTTACTTATTACTTAGATGCCAGAAAAGGTGTATTGAATGCGTACAACAACGAATTTTAGAAGTCGTCTTCACAAATTCAATTTTGAGACAATAAAATACGTTCGTTGGGTTTATTTGTCCGCGTACATTGCACGAAGTTTTGAGCGTCGCCTATAAAGTTTTGTTTTTCGGCTTCACGGAACAGTGCATTTGTTTAAAGACGTATTTGTTGTGGCAACTCGTGTACCACTTCGCAATACCCTTCTTCACAAGCCATTAACTACCCGCTCATCGACGAAAACTTTCGACTACAGCCTGTAATTAACGGAACCTTGAAAACTTCAAACACTTTGCTAATACCGACTGGTAATTGAACCGTATGAGATTACATTATTTTCCGCTGTACCATGTAATTACTAAGACTATACGTGAATACCTCGGAAGTTCTCTATAGGATTTTGAAAGGTGTGTGAAGTATACCAATCCGCACTAAGCCAGCGTGGTGGACTAAGGCCTAATTTCTCAGTAGTAGAGGAGGTCCATGCCCAGCAGTGGGACAGTATATAATACAGGGCTGGTATTATTATACGTGAATATAAAAATACAATTCCAGTACTAACGACTATGACGTGCAAAATAATGATGTTCAAAGTTACAATTGCTAGACCGCGCTATTATCTTATTGTGTTGCATATTGTCAAGTTGGTGACGTTCATAACGAAATTGTTATTTGGTTACGTCAATGTGGTTTAAATAATATAGGCTATTCAGTAACTCGTTGTAATAAAATGTGGCATTCAATTTGCGGCACAATGGTAAAGTTCTGCAAACTACCAGGGCGTGTATTTATTTATTCTACGAAATATGTTAGCGGCTTCGTTATGTTACAAAAGAGCAATGTTTTTGCTCGAGGTAGCATTATCAATCATACTATTTAGGGTGACATAAGTGGACCCTTCTCGAGCGAGCTCCAAGTTCCATTAGTCACGAGGACACGCCCGGTACTGATACGCCGTTCTTCATTCACTTTGACAATAACTTGGTCATATCGACCAAAAAATACAACGGCGTTTTATTCGATTTTTAACCCTTCAGTATCATTATTTGTTACGTACGCATTATGTTACGCTCTGTAAATGTTTTTATCTTTATTGTACTTGATTATTCAAGACTAGAAGCATATTTGATATTCGACTATTATGCCACCGAGCGCGTGATGGTACATACGGGTACATAGTAATCCCTCGACAAATAAACTCGGTAATAAAAACTAATTTACATATTGCGCCACCTTAAAAACTCTCCGAGCATAACACTAAGTAACTATTACATTATTGAAGATCATAAGCAATGTGTAAGTTCTTTTTAATTTGATATAAGGTATAATAATTATTAATGTATATTTCAGTAATTATGGTCAATACCACTCAATGGCGGTGATGTAATTATAAGCACAAATCTTACCATTAAATGTTATTTCAAGTTTGGTATGTGAAATATTAATATCTATAGTAGTTAATCTATAACACATATAAATATTATGTTCGTAAAACACATACTTCGTAACGACTATAACAATTTTATAGTTTGACTACGGAAAATTAAATAAGGGCTCTTAACTCCTCTTTTACCACGACAGCGATTTGTACAAGCCCACTCTTTTATAAATACTTTCTAATAACTTACAAATGATTTAAGTTCTAAAATATCTACGTATAGTAAACGGTTCGATCAGCTCGAAACTTCACTGTACCAAGTTCTCGCTAACCCGATAACTACGGAAAAGTCAGACCTCAAAGTTTTAAAGGTTTTGGTACATTTAAACAAGTTAAACTTTCTATAGTTCCAGTAATTTTACCTATTTATTCAAACCCGACAGTAAACTATTTTACGGTAGAATATCACGGATTTATCGCGACCCCGTAACACAAAATAAAGCTATTTATTATCGCAAACGCCGGTGCGATAATCAATTATATCTTGATTGTTTTTAATTAAAGCTGAACTGAAGCTACTCTCGGAAGACAAAACACGAAACGACGCGACGACGCGGTGTGCAGCGCCATGTCTGACGGACGACGCTCAGTTTTAATTAAACTCACCTTATTCTCGCCCGGACCGCTATTCGTATTTATAACCGATGGACGACAAATGTTTGGATAAAACAATATATAAATATTCACAAAACCCCTCAACAATTGTGCACCCCAACACAGACAAAGTAATATGCGTGGTGTAATATGGCAAAAGTGATTTTTATAGACCCCGAAAGTGTTCTCTGAAGCTTACGACGCCTATAAACCCACTGGTGTCTCGCCGATTTCGCAAAATTTCGTGTATCGACCCACTTTGCCGCATGCTGTCTTAACATCTTTCAAATTGTAATGAGTTTCATGACAAAAGCTATCGTAATGACGAGTAAAATCTCATGCAATTCAACAACGTAGCATTACACTATGCCTATCTCTATACAAACGCGGTTTATATTTTCACGGAAGATGACAAATTATAAAATTGTTAAACCTAATAGAACCATTACGAGTGTAACACTAAAATATGTAACATTACCTAACGAAGAGCACGGAAATGAAATACATTAATATAAAAAAATATTCAACAATAAAACTTGATATTTAATATTTTGCGACATTAATCTCGAACAGGCAATGCACTCGGGCGGATCCTCATCACAAATTCCCGAGGGCACTACGTTAAATGTGGGACACCAAGTTCTCGCCGTCCGCCAAGCGGAATATTGCTTTGTCACTTGGCGACGTTGCACAGCTTCCCTAAGCCCAAGTAATTGGAAATAGTTGAAATAGACGACTTAAAGCAACATCGCTTCACCCTTGCGCCAAGTCTGCCATTGAACATCTTTCTCGCAGCGCTATTGTTCACGTCTGTGTGCGCCTTTAAATTTATATACCGTCTAAACTTTAGTAACAACATTTTGACTACAACGATAAACGCACATAATACTTTTACTATAAACTTTGTCCAATATTAAGGAACAAATAATTTTGGGTTTTGTTAATCAACCAGCCGTACGGGTAGATAAATATAATTGGCAGAGCCCTAAATATACCAGTGACCTAATTGCTATTAGAACCTTATTAATGACTATTTATTTAACACTGCGATATCTTAAGATCTGTGGGCATCTGTTGAGTTATGCTAATAGGCTTATGAGATTATTACAGCACGTGCCATGTCAGAGTGATCGAGATCACAGCATCAAGTGGCTGGTGTTGATTGATACGAAAGCCCGAACATTACGCCTATACCTATATATTGCACGAGTAGCTATACTGTTGTGACAGCAAGCTAATTGAAGTCTCGTTAGTGGCGGCTACTCTTATCATCGGTTAATGGAATCCGTACACTGTACAGTTCGAACATGTATTTGACACATTTTCAATAGTGCACACGACAAAACGTCTAATTTGAGGCAATCTTGTGAGAAAGATTCCCTCGGCACGCGTGCCCACGTGGGCTAAAGCTGATCAGTATGCGAGCCCCGTGCCACGTACCGCCGCCACGTCTCCATATACCACCAACTGCAATATATTGAAATTGGTACGTGGCGCGGCAACGAATACACACACACATTCGAAACGCTTATAGCTATGCCAATATAAAATGTTTAACAATATGAATGCCGATATAACATTGCGAACGCTATTATATCGCTGTAATTAGGCCACGATTGAAAGAAGCAAACAATAAACTGCAAATGACAACTATTTTCAAAGGGCATATCGCGTCCTTAGAACTAAAGAAACTTCACTCAATAAAAGACTATTGTAAGAAATGAATACCGTCGATCTGGAGATCTTTGGGAAGGCCTGAGTCCAGCTGTGGACATCCAGAATAAGTAACCAGAATAACGTGCTACTGATCATGATGAACAAAAAATATCTGAAAATATTTTTAAACGTTGAATTACGGTAAACAAGAAGATATATAAATTCTGAAATAGTTCACTTTAGTTCTAAAGATGCGAATTATATTCAGCTAAATTAAACTTAGTATGATTAAACAGTCTATTCGTTCATATATATTACAGAAACTCATATAGTTAGTTATAACTAAGACACCTATTGTGTAGGTGCGGCGGGATATAGGGATGAGTAGCTTAACCGGATTAGGGCCCGGGGCGGCGCCTGATTATTCCGCTCCTTGATTTACGATGACGCGATACGGTAAGGCGACACAGACCTGTTTAGCTAATAGAGGACTACATCGAAAACGGACAATTTATTGCGTCACACGCGCCGATACAATCAATTCGAAAGGAGGAAACTGTGAAATATGAGAGCCCTTGTCAACTTGCACGCTGACGGTGGCAAACGTAACTACTAGCTAAGCACAGTCACAATAAACCTTACCCACGCTTAATGGAGGTCAACATGGAAAGTTTCAGCATTACGTATATTTACAAAGGAGAAAAAAAGGCATTTAAATGCGGGTCGTGGCAGTGATTAGCCCGAGGACCGGTGCGTTTCGACCTACGGCCTTCTATCCCGCGCATGAATTGAACGATTCCTTTACGACTAGACATTTTCAAAATACTTTTTTCTAAGCGTTTAAATACGTTAGGACCTTCTAAGGGTCGACACCAACAAAGTATAGCGAAAATATTTACCAAAGATGTTTACAATGGGACGTTGTTCGAATAATACAAAATTCTTAAGGCTCGGAAGTAATCATGCATTTCTGTTTTGTAGTAGTAACGTAGCATTTCTGGGTCTTCTCTTCTGATCTTCAGTTTGGATAACATTTAATATATACGCGAAATTAATAGGAAAAAGGTACAACTCAAAAAATGTAATTAGGGAACTATTATCACCCAAACAATTTGTCTAAACACAAAACTAGGAACATCCTGCTATATCGCTTGTCCTACTGTACGATGAAGGCGTTAACATTTCAGTTGTTATAATAGTTTGATACTTTACTCCTTAAATCAGTTTTTTATCACTATAAATATAATAGTATATAAATCAATATCCAATTAACATATTTATAGATGGTTATAATTAGATAAACAAAGTATCAAAATTCAATTGACATGAACAACGAATCATGTCTTCGAAGTGTTATCAAGCTGAGACAAAAAATATTCGTCTATAATATTATTGTGAAACGTGATTATATAATTTCCCATCAGAAAACATAAGTTTCATATACAAAAAAATATACCTACCACGAGGCAAGCAATGAAAGGCAAGTTTTTATACGAATGAATAAAGACGAGGAAACTGTTCGCTTTCAACGAAAAGCGTCACGACTGCCCAGAGACGGTAGCAAAACTAACCATAAACTATAAACCACTATGTGGTAGGTACTGTACTGCTTTCTTCTCCTTGATATATTAGATGCTACGTCTAATAATGTTGCAGCAGAAATAGACATTACGGTGATACCCACTTAGACAGACCTTTACATACAAAAGACCTATCAAGTAATAAAAAATGCAATTCAAGCCGTTCGGTAGGTCAGACGGTCAATAGAAGGTTAACCCTTATCGCTAGCAAGCCTAATGCGGGCATAAAACCAACTAAAACTCAGTCGCGAGAAACTTTAAGATATGTTTTAACACAAGATTGTGTACTTTATTGCTCTTACGTACTTCGTGAACCCAAGCACACAAATAATATCTTCCATAAAATAAATACACTTTTGTTTTAATCACTAATATTATTTAATTCGGTTTCTACAACGCCATTCCGTACATCTGCGCAGAACCTAACGATTGTTCTATAAAACGCGGCTGCCGCTAGTTTTTTAGAATGAAAAATGAGCCGTTTAGTCGAAGACATAGTCGCGTCACGTAAAAAATATTGTTATATTGCTCGAGCAATATAAAAATGGATTATAATCAAAAAGAGTTGTCTAACATTTTCGAATATCGCGACGATAGTCTCTGGGTACTACATTATTATAAATTAACAATTCCAACCTGGTAAAATATTAGTATTAACATAAACAAAAAGACGCCATATTAATAAATAAAATTTACAATATCTTTAACAATTTATACATGCAGAAATTCCTATCCGTTATAGAAAGTAATAAATGTGTATTATGTAAATGAGCGCCTTACCTGAATTCGGCTGGTTGTCAGAATTAGGCCGGGCCGAGGGTGCTCCGTCGCGCGCCTCCACCTCCAGAGCGTACGCCCCCTGCTTTTCTCTGTCGAACACAACTTTTGTGAAGATTTCCCCGGTCTGCATACTGATTTCGAAGAAGTCCTTCCCTTCGTTGCGCGGCGAATCCACGATATAGTAGTACACCTATTGACAAAACATTAAATTGAAGTTTGAATTGAAATATAGATACAATTGTAGATATTCGATAGCCTTGCCAGTCAGAGAGAAGGACTGTGCTCAGTAGCGGAATATATAATACGAGGCTGATGTAATAGATATATAGATTTGGTTTAAGTGGTATTAATTAACGTTTAATTGTTAAACGCAGTCCTAACTACACAGAGATTCAATTTGATTCATAATACAAAATAGAATTAAAACCGTTTATCAGTTAATTTCTGATAGGGAAATAAAATATAACAATAAAACTTTAATATTGATAAAGTACATTGAAACTCTTATAAATGTTAAAATAAAATTTCGACGGAATTTGGATACATATATTCACATAAAAATAAATAAGGGTGAAAGTCGTCAAAATACAGTATTCATTCGTTACGATGCCTGCCACTGCCATATCTGACACGTGTCCAATTAGATTTGCAGTTTTTTATACAGAAAAAAAAACGGGTGAAAACGATGTGAAGCACTGAGAACTCGTACCGGACAAAGACCGAAACCCTGGGCGGGTAAACAAGCCGCTGAAGTAAGCACATAAAAATGTGAATTGTATCCATTGAAAAATTACGCTGAAGAAATTTTTCTACAAAAAGATAAAACATTTAAATTTTGAGGGCCAAATTTCATTCACTTGAAATCGCAATACAAAAACAATTATAATCAATTGTTCTGACTGTGTACAAAATTTTACGTAATAAATTTATTATATTAAGACGCGAGAAATGGACACTAAAATTAATCATGACTAGAAAACCTTTATTTAGTCCTCAGAATTTCTATGTTTATTAGAAATCTAACCAAGATGAGTTTTAATACAAACTACGGAGGTAATGACTTGCAGGAAATGCCTTCCCTTCTTGTAATTTCTGTTCCAATTAGGAACAAAATAGTGTAACAAGATTCTATTTTGCGAAAAACAAACGCCACGGGAACGGCTTGTGACTTGGCAAAACTTATTGCTATGAACGTGACGACGCATACCTAGCAGTTTAACACATGATGGAACTGAGTATTAATTTGAAAAAATATAAATACTTAATCTATGATAGCTGCAAACACAAGGGGTAGGAAAGAAGTACTTAGGAAATAGGGATTAAGTCAGTTTTTTGGACCGCCGGAAGCTATCACATCGGTTTTCTACGAGACAGTGTTGCTGACCCGCTGTCGAGCCAGACGCACATGCTACCTTATGCAAATAAACATAATGCATCAGGTATCATTTAGCAAGTTTAGAGAACTACATGAATAAATTAATGAATCATTTAAAAACAGAGAAAATCGTTGAAAATTTTACTTACAATTCAAAAGACTGATATTTTAGTACTATAATTAGCAGATAAATGTATGTGTCATTTATTAACGTCGTTATATTATTTGAATTAGCTCATGAGCAAGATATTTAATTTTACTTATCAGAAAATAATTTATGTCGGTATTATTTTAATTATAATATATACCCTCAGGGACAATAGTTCTTTCGCGAAGGTTAATTAATATACTTCAGACAATAGAAAAATTGTACATAGTAAAGCAGTAATATATTATAATAATTTTCGGCATCTACATAAGGGCACTCACTACGCACGCTTAAGTAGGTACTTCAAAAAATATATTTCCAATAGCTTATTTTATTTACTATTACTAGAATACGCGACTATTCATTACACGAACGTAAATCATAGTAGAACAACCTTTATAAGTCATATCAGTTAGCTATGTACCTTTTTTTATACGTGCATGAAAAAGTGACCTCACGTGACGGTAAGTGGACAAGAGTTCAATAAAATGTCGACTGACAGAGATGATTACCCCTCGGCAGTCGACACAACCATGCCGACCTGTTGGAACCAGATATATACTCAGGAGGCTCAGAAGCCCCCGCGCACCGAAGGACGCCTTCGGCGTCTACGGCAGCGTGAGGCCAACTACACACTGCCGTCCATCCCGGGGATCAACCGACAAATGTGCAGAGATGCACCAGATATATACAGCCTGATAGCAGAACGCGACACACTTACCTTACCAGAAGTTAGGTAATATAGCTATGACCAAACGTAAAATTTCAGCCGAATCTTCGCAGCGTATAAGCCCTGTACAAGACAACTTTATATTCATAAAGTTGTTATTCAAAAGTTGTATAAGACTTTGCTAGAAGTTTGTGATACGTAGCGACTACCGAGTGGCGAGCTGTTAGCTCCATCTGCACATAATATGGAAGTTAAAGTAAATCTTCCCATTGACTCAAATTCAAACAGGTGCTCTACACCGAACCTAAACTGGCTAAATGAAGAAACGTTTACGCAAACTTGACTAGAAACTTCTGAATAACAGCGCCGGGCCAATTGGCGATTCTAATAACGAAGACGGTTGTAAGTTTTCAGCGCTTGCATTAATAATGACGGCTTAAAAATGTTTTCATTTCGGAATAAGTTTACTTGTTCGTTGACAACCGAATGTAAACCGATGCCAAATAAATATGAAATGTTAATTTGTTGGTTTCATTTACAATAACATAATGATTTACAAACTATTTCTTGTCATGTTAATTTAGACTGAAATTTAATTGTATTATGAACGTAGTAATTAGGTGCTTTACATCTGATATTATATTTCAAACGGAATACTATCGCAACGTAGAGTCTGTTATTTAAACACGCCATTTGCTTTAACTGCACAGAAACCGCCATAAATACGGTTGAAATGAAAAGAAATTGCGTGCAGCAATGGTCTAGCTTACACTAATTGTTCCATCGAAATATTATGTTGTTTATAAAAGGAAATCGCTACATTTGATGAATACACTGGAATCATAAAAAGTTTTACAAAACTACAAGCATATCAGAATACAGATACATAAGTTATTAAATAAATTAACATAGTGACTTATTTTCAATGCAATAATGCAGTATATCAAAGTTTAATCTACATGTGTACGAGTACGCGCTATAACGAAGCCAATGTATTTAATTATTTATAATTGCACACCAATTCAAAGTACAATCACAACGGACGAAAATTGCATTTTTATTCCCCGGCGTTCAGGAAAATTATAGACGACGTAAATCGCAACAGTTGCATATTTGCTCAGAATGTGTATACATTTTGTAGTTTATTTCGTGTTATCGTGGATTATTTATGAGAACGCAAGTGAATTAAAAAGCAAAACATTTCAGCATTGAGTGCGATTTTGTACACAGTCATCATATACTGACAATAGGAAAATGAGACAAAAGTTTCTTTGTTGAAAATATTGAAAAAGTGTTACACGTATTAATTCAATATTTAAGTATATCTAGCCTTATTACCTGACATATACACTAGTTTAACGGTATTTACATTTTTTTTTAATATTTATAAGTTTAACCGATAAGTATATTGTAAAGACACGGAAAATATTTGGTAGAATCGACTTCACGGATGGTTTCTTTTTCAAAACAATAACCAATTAGTAAAAACTATTTAAAATATCCCGTGCACATAACTATGAGGAGCGCGTATAAGGGGGCCGTTCAAATATTACGTACTTAAGCAGTATTTTTTAAACCAATCTTCCCTTCTATCAGCAAAAGTAAGCAAAGGTCTTACTTGCCACCTTCTTCCATACTTACGCAAGCATAGATTTGCAAAATCAATTGGAATGTTTTTATTGTCATTTATTTAACAAAAAAATTATAAAATAACTTTTGCTGACATAAAGATTGTTCAGACCTCCTGTCCACCATGTCATCGAAAATAGGCAAACCATAGACCCCCCCCCCCCCCTTAAGTGCTTACATAATACTTAAACGAACCCTAAGCGTTTAAGATCTAGGGATTTTCACATGAAAAATGTAATTTGTAAATATAACCTTAAGAATGTATTTTCAAACATTCTATGTCATCACATTTTTAACACTAGATCTAAGAGAATGCCTTACTGCCCTAGTAAGTATAAACATTTAATATTAAAACATTAACTTTTAACGTTTAATGTGAAAATTTTATTTAAAAACAATTCGCGGGACTAAAACCCACTGCAACGAAATTGAAAATTGAATAATACAATTACATAAATATTACCTTCCTGAATATGTTAATTATCCTGTTTAACCGTTACAATTTCATAATTGAAATTGTTTTAGTTATTTATAAATGCTATTACTCTACACTGGTATGCGGTAAAATGGAATAAACATTATTGTAAATGTGAATAGAATTGAAACAAGTCTGATAATTATTATTACACAGATAGACAGTCCTGTGGTATGTCTCATAGTGTACACGACTAGTTTGGTAAAAGATTAAAATGACGAACAAGAAATTAAGTTAATTAATAAGAATGTTTATTGGCAAGACGTTTGTTTTTGTACGTATATAAAGAAAAATATAAGCAAAACCGAAGTGTGGAAAAATACGAGGGCAGTTATTAAAACTAGCGTAGACTTTCGAAATTCAAACGTTAAACGTCGTGCACAATTCTCCATGACTTCGAGTTTAAGCCAGTATTAATTTATGAAAGGTATCACGAGTCATTAGCCGCAGTGAATAGCCGAGGAGCCGACTGCCGATCATTCGTCATAGGTACGTCGGACACACTTGCCGCAGCCCGTAATGCTACACAACTATAGTTCGGATAAAATAGTAATCGATGATTAGTTTGCATAATTAAGCTACACTAGAAATTGTATTGTGATATAATTACGAAACCCGACTAAGTAAAATGTTATATTAAATTGAGCTACAAGAACCCTGTTCTTCCCGAGTGTCTGGTAATTAAAATCATTAAAAAAAGCTAATTAAGTCATTTTAAGAATTTCGATATTAAAACATACAAAATCAACTTAAATCTGGATAGATTTTATATTACACACGCGGCATTTCAACAATGATTTGGAAGAACAAATCAGGAACTAGATTCAAAAGAAAACGTGGATAATTATTTATTATGTTTTCGGATTATATCGCGGTTTTTATACTATAATTTTGTCCCGCCCTTTCGACTTTGTAGCCTTCACGGTTACAGGACGGACTGAAGTGTTGGTCACCCGAAAAGTCAACTATACAACATTATATATTGCATATAATATACAAATGTTCGGTAAAAGTCACCTCAAGATCTTGTATACAATAATAACAGGACATATTTACAAAGCAACTGTATCAGTGGCTGGATAGTCTGGCGTTGGATAAAATAGATTACACATTATTTATTTAAACTTCTGTATCACACAAAGATTTTTCTTTTACAAAAATAACATTAAAACACAACTGTATTGACTTTAAAATTCGTCCGCCCAATTATAATGAAAACTCCAAGCTACGAACCATCGGGTGAAAATTAAAATAGAAAAAACCGCGATTAATTTCGAAAACGAGTTTTATTTCGATATCTACCATTCGCGTAAATATATAGGAAATGATTAAACGGTATTTCTGCATAATCATTTTTTATTAATACATATTATATAAGACAACATTAGTTTCAGTTTCAGCATTTGATGTCAAAATTATTTCTATTTTACAGTTGATTTTAATTTATACAGGAACTGAGAACTTTGCGGTTTAATATGCGATGTTGTTGTTTAAACTTTCATCTTAATTAAGGTACCGCGAGTTCATAAACTGTATAGAACAAAATTTCATCTCATTATGTTATTCGAAATATAACAGCATAAAATTTTGCTCATTAAAGTATCATAGATTCAATATATTTGTCCTATATATTATTGTTGTACTAAATCTAGTATTGTTAATTTAATAATCCTAGCATTTTTTCTATTTAATTGCTATTACATACCGCAACAATACTTACCAGATAGATTTGACATTGATTTTTATAGAGATTAAATTGTAGTTTCGGTCATAACCTGCTTTTCTCTAGAAAACATTTCCTGCCGAACTTTCATTCAAAAGAGTTTTATGTAGGCGAAAACGATAAGACTCGCCAAAAAGACAACACATTGCCTTAACACATCGCAACTTTCCAATGTATCATAGTGTACAAGTTACAAGCTCAACCTTATAAGTAAAAGATCAACTTACCTGGTTGTTCGGGAAAGTTCCGTCCTTATCAATAGCATTGACTTGCGTGACCTTTGTGCCAATCGGTTCGCCTTCCAGAACCGTCTCTTGTTCTCGTTCAGTAAAGAGTGGAATTTCATCGTTGACGTCTTCTAGCATGATGTAGACAGTCGCTTCAGAAGCAAGTTGTTGTGCCCCGTTGTTCTATTTACAAGAAAATATAAAATCTTTATAGGTATTTATGGAATTATTATAATTAAACGGTGAATAACGCTAGCAAATAGCTTTTAAAGAATACCACATTAATAATGTATGGAACATAGTCGTATCGTATTGAAACAGGGATTATTTAGTTTAAGACTCACGTAGTTCCTGACAAGAGTATCATATTCATGGCAAACGATGGACAAATATATTTATTATTTTTAGTAGCGAAGTACAACTTATTATTTAAGCAATTTGCGCTCACCCTAATGACTACAATTTAACCTTTACTCAGCGCAGTGCATAGCTTTTGCCAAACCTCATTAAATATTTTAACACGAGGGTGCTACATGTTATGTAAATTCTAACTTCCGTAATAAACGTCAAATATGAGAAACCGTAACTCTATTAAAACAATTATAATAACATAAAACGGGTTGACGACACGACGGAATTATCTCAAGCGACAGGAATGGATTTTAATTAATAAATATAAATTAAACTCTTTTTATAACCGAACATTTTGTATGTACATATAAACATTATTAATTTATCAATCGTAAATTTAATTATAATTGCAGTACGTTTGATATAAACAAACGTAATAGTATTTATTGATACACCAGTCATATTCGAAAGTTCATGCAATTACATTTCTACAATACAAATATGTATTTGGTTAATCGTATCCCGAATGTATGAGCTTTACCATTATTAATTATTTGCCGAATAAACATCAACGGAACCGATAATTATCGTTAAATAATATTAAATGAAGTAAGAACTGGTTGATTAGAAGCACGGTTTTCTTTAGGTTTTGTATTAAAATTAATTCCCTAATATCGCCTCAATCTTGGCCCTCGGATATACGAAAGTTTGACAAACTAATTATTTAATTAAAGTTTTCGGTTTAGATGAAACGCTTGATAAACACTTCATAAGGAATTAATATATCTAAAGTTAGCTGCCTCGGCTGTTATGATTACGTTTTCTGAATATTGTTTTGTGTTACGATAACCAATCTAAACAAAAACTTTATAAAACTTAATATGTACCACGGATTACTGAACAAAAGGTATTCTTAATTTTTAATTTATCTTATAAAAGCAAATTTTCACATAGGTACATATAAAATACATAGAGCGTCATTTTATTCTTGGAGGTACCCTCAAATCAAGATATAAGTTAAAAAAAACAAATAATACAATCTTACCTCAACTCGAATCGTAAGATTGTATTCCTTGATGCTTTCGTAGTCTAACGGATGATTGACCTTTATGTCTGCCCATGTGAATCCATTGTCAGCTCTTTGTTGTAAATAAAATGTGTGAAACTTGTTGGTTTGTGCAGTGGAGCCGGGCATTAAACGGTAAAACACTGTGGGATTGTTTTCAATGCCCGAGCTGAAAATGCAAACAACGCTGTAATACATTGTTATCGGAATAAAATTAAACAAATAACAACGGCACGTGACGACATCAAGGTTGCAAAAAAATGCTGTTCGAAACTGAAGCGAATCACAAATCCCTCAACGCCATTAAAAAGGCATTTTTTGAAAATAGACAAACTGAAACAGTAACCTTGAGTCTAAATAGAGCAATTCATTTACAAATGTATTATTTTGCCGGTAACGAATATTCTTTAATTCACCGCCACCGGCTATCAACATGTTTTAATTTGATATCCGTGCTACGTAATATCCGATGCGTGTAAATATTTATACAACGTTTTAATTTATATTTCGACATGGCAGAATTAAGCAAACCGTTATAATTATAACGTTACAAGATAAATTAGCTTAATATTTTTGAAGTGTATCATAATATTATATTATGTAATAAGGAAATCAGTTGATGAATCACCAAGTTTAATTTTTATTAGTTATGGAATAGGTACTACTGCATTGGTACTATGCATTAACCCCACAATTTATTTCGCCTTATTTGCATTACAGACGCAACATTATTTAGTTTGTTAACATAAACACATATTTTTAGCGACCGTAGATTGATACCAAAAGATTGAAAATAAATAAAAAATACATTATTTTGTGGAAAGGTTTTCGTCCTGCGTTTAATTTTATGCAAGTACCTACTAAAATGGTATACTCAAAAAATATTTATTAATCTGCAAAATATATTTATTAAGTTATTTCATACGGTACAATATTGGTTCAAAACTAATAGTTCGATGTAAAGCTATTGTACTAAAGGCACAAGTCTTTCCGAATACAAGTTTTGAATGCGTATTTCACTAAAATTTCTGAAATAATAGTTTATTATTATCAAATATGGTAATCTGTTTGCCCTTTACGGCTGAAATGGATTTCACTCCTTGAAATTTATCAGGTGGATTTTTTATACAATAAAATCTAACCAACTGCAAGGAAAACATCTTCATTAAAATTCTTAGAAATAATTATAGAAATTTGCGCAAGACTATATAGAAACGACGCGCCATGTTCTCATTGCCGAGTGCAAAAAGTTCAGTCACTTTCAATGTAACTACTATATAGAAAGTGCAATACATGTACATTATGATAATTACCTAATCTTAGCTATTTTACGCACACTGATCTGTCTAATACAAGTTTTTATAAATGTGTGCATGAGCACCAGATCTTACACTTTAGTAAAAATGAAAAATCATACAAGCTGTTACCTTATATTATATAGTCTAAGGATGCAGCTAATTTCAGTGATATCACCATCTTAATGCTACATAAGAATGTCAACAAACTCTAATACATATTTATTGGACTATTAATAAGACTGGTTTTATATCAGCGACGATATAATATACAAGTATAGTGGTTATATGGTGGCTGTTTTATATCAACTTTGAAATGAATGTGAAGTTTTGAATGAATTGAAATGATTTTGAATTTGGAATATTTTCTTTTTATATCTATTATTTATACTGCTGGGTAGAATTACGACAAACGCATCAAAACCTCAAAATAAATGACAGTATTGGGAAATGAAACGGCAATAATTTAATTATAATCAATATGTGGTTAAAATCGATCTAAATTATAAGTTAGTGGAAAAGAAAATAAATACAGTATGACCTACTTATATTTGTTATCAGCAAGTAAACAATAAATAAAGTTATTACTTCATCTTTGGAATATTTATATACGCTTTTCTACTCTTGCCGTTTTTTATTATTATTTAAAACTATGTTTTGCTCGGAACTTTGATACATGAACGAGCTTTTCCGAAAGAATATCTCCATTGAGTCGTTTTCCGGACAAATTACAGTTTACCAAATTACATTCAAATTTATTCATCAGTTCCTAACCAATAAACATCCTAACATATTCACAATCCTTCGCAATTACTTAAGTTAATATTAGTAGAATTATTATACTAATTTAATGTAAAATAAATAATGGCGTATATTGGTTATGTCAACAATTAATATGTTAAGAATTTTAAATATACTTAATAAATATTCCAAAGAGTCATGCTTTAACACAATATTTAAATATCGAGGCATTTGACAATTGCAAATGAATTACTCTTTTAAAACTAAATTAATAAAATGTTAGTAAAGTGAATTAGTAATGGTTTCGTCTCCATAATATTTTGGTGAGTTTGAAAAGTGTTGTTTAGGACGAACAGATAGACATTAGAGGTGAATCAGACTTGCCATCGACCACTCTGTGAAATGCACTATGAAATTAAAATAACGATGCAATAACTAATTTATAGCCCGTGGCACATAAGTGATGCACATTCATCTTTTCCGCGGCACTGTTTTCCACATACTCACCTATAAACTTACACCGCACCCTTGTTATATTGACATTCGTAAAGCCTTATCATTCATAACTCTATAAGCTAAACGTTCAGTATATAACAGAATTATATTTTTATAAGAATTTAGAGATGTTTTAGATGTTATATCATACTATTTTGTAGAGTATTTAGGAATATTAGATTCATATGAATTTATGAACAAAATTAATGAAGGCAAAATTTGTAACACGATAGTCAACTTTAAGAATGTCAGGTGCTGTATTGTATTATATATATTTTATTACTTTGTTTTATTGGCTCGATAATATCCCGTTATTTTTTAATATTCTTAGGGTATATTTATTTCACTTCAGTTTTTAAATACGTATATATTTCGACTAATCAACCTACTTCCACATTTCGTAAAAAGCAAAATGTAAAAAATCGTAGAAGTAAAAATTCCCCATTTAAACTCTAACAATAAGCCGAATGTAACACAAAGAATAAAATCTACATTAAACGCTACAAAAATATCAAATAAAATGTTGATGCCTTTTTAGAATATAAGTACTATAAACTAAACCAAAAAAACACATAAAATGAATTTAATTTGTCAATGGCACTATTTTATTTCATCGTAATTTTAAAACATGTGTTTATTTTGACAAGCTTTATAAATTTTTCAATAACAACATAACTGCGAATAAATAAAATGCCAACGAAACAAAAATTTGGCAAGCACTATTATCATAAATCCATGGAATCTTTGATTTTAAATTAATTGGACAATACCTACTGCCTTCGTCATACTACGAACTAAACACTGAAGTAAACTGTAACATGCTATTCATCCCTTAGATCATAACCTTAAAACTCGGATAAATTACGATTCATAATGCAGATGTCGCAGCCTACATGCAGATACAATGGACAATACCAACAGTATCACTTGATACCTCTCACGGATTGTTCAAAAATATCTATCGCATAAAACTACTGCAACAGGGTTTCTAAGAACTCGATAGATATTTTTGAACAAAACCTTATTATTTTGTGTTCCCCGTTCCACGTAAGCAGTGAGCCCTTTTAAATGCACGCTGGTGATACACGATAAATCCGCGTGTTCGTGACAATGCATTCGAGATGCACAAATGATAACACCGTAGTTAGATCACCAAGTGAGAGGCAGACGGTATCTGAAGACGCCCGCGGCGCACGACTTGTCACACTGCGCTCTAGGGAATGCGCGTCAGGACCGCTTTAAAAGCTTATTCAGATGTATGCGGTATTCCCTGCCACTGGGGAGCGAACACAAAACGTTTCCTAAATATCCGGCGGAACACCGCTTTACTAAGCGGTAATTGTAACGCTCTGAATGGCAGCAAATATCGCGTATATCTGAACAGACTTTATGTCGCGCTTACACTGACATGGACAGAGGAATATGCGAGTGTAATTGTAAATGTTTTACTTTCATATTGGAATATCAAATCTACTGGCATCGTCTAATGGCTTTCAACATTTCAAGTTCAGAAAGTAAAACATATTATACCTGAATAAAGGAAAACTTTTATATCACTCTCAAATTTCAGGAAATAACAAGAGGATTACGGCAGGGAGTTATAATCATCTCATTTTCACATAAATTGGGTAGTGAGATATACATGTAGGTTAGGGCAAGATAAGCGTCAGCGGCGACAGGGATGCGCCGCGGGGTCGCACACTGCGTGCAGGTGTCGGGGCTGCGTGCGGAGCCCGTGCCGAACAGTAACCCACGCACCTTGCTTTCACGGACACCACTTTGGCGCCCACGGGCAAATTCTCTCGAATGTAGATCGGGCCATACACCGTGTGGTCCCACACGGGGGGATTGTTTGCGCGATCCACTACGTCTATCTGGACCTCCACGGTTCTGGACAAGGGTGGGAAGCCCTTGTCTTGAGCCATAGCCTCCAACTTGTACGTTTCTCGCTATCGGGGAAAGAGTCGATGGAAACAGACAAAACCACGTCGTTAGTAGTGTTAAGGAGTGGAGGAGCGGCGGGCCCGGGAGCCCGCTGCGCCTTATACCAACCTTGCTTTCACACTGGTCACTACGGTACCCACTGTGACATTCTCTTTGATGTGAACGGGGCCATACGTGGTCATGTCCCAGATGGGGGGCTTATTGTTCCTGTCTACCACGTCTAATTCAACGTCCACGTCTGCGGAGGAGGGCGGGTCGCCTCTGTCGGAGGCGCGCACGCGCAGTCGGTACCTGTCCCGCTACAGATACACGGGTCAGAGGTCAGCGGGGGGAAAATAAAACATAACACAACTAAAATAGAAACACATAAAATACTCATTGCTAACAAACAAATTAACAAAATAAACCAAGTATTTTCCACTTTCACTTTACTTCTATTTCTATTGGCTTAAGATATACCAAGGTTAAAGTATTGATCACATAACTTACACGCTTCCGTCTTCCATCCTATAAGCTAAATAAAAGAAGAGAAGAAATATTGCACAGAGTCTAAGTATTATAAATATAATGTTCGTTCTGTCGTCTGCATTCATGTACAGGCATCGTTCACACTTACTTACAGTAGCACTCCTTGATGTAGCCAATATTAGGTGGTGCAAGAAAATAAATCGGAAACAAAAATATCTTTCGTATTTTACAAGTTCATCTGTACAATGAAGAGAAAGATAAACTGTACATTAGGTATAGTAAAGTACTGTACAATAATGTAAAAACAAAATAAAGAACTTAACAAAAAGCAGGCAAATGCATGCAGCTCTGCATACAAGACATGGCGGAAAGGTCAAGTTGTCATAAGAATGTTTTGGTGACCTCGTAATGTCTACAACGAAACGACACTCATTTAAATGAATATATATTACAAACGATGGACGTTACGGTTAAACTGTACAAATTTGTTTTTGAGAACGTTGCCCCTTTCACAGAAGGAATATGTCACAACTGGAGAGATGGCCAAACTGCCGTACAGGCAATCTGCCCATCTTGTTATCAACTAATAATATTATACAAATAGATATCAATAAATACTGGCGCCCTGGAAAAAATTTAAAAATTATCCATGTTAAACTATCACAGATGATAATATTATGGCATGAGTAGTCGTCTAGCACTTGGGAAACATTCACGAGGCGAGAGTCGAACCGCCCCGGCGGAACGTCCCCGCGAAGCTATATCTGAGATTAGTAACAAAACATGTACATAATACATATAATATCGATAAGTATGTTCAAAGCGGAAGCTTCCCAAATCAATTTAATCGATTACTTACAATAAAATAAACTTCGAAACTAGTTTGTGCGAAATATACAGAAGTGCTCTTACAGAAACTGTACATGTTTTAGAACTAAACATAGGTATCGACGGTGAAATATTTACAGCAGTATTATATCCTTTACAAGGTTAGTATTGTACACAAGTCGCATTTATCCATAAGGTATAGTTAATGCAAGATGGTGGTGCGGAAATAAACGTTAACGAAGATTTAGTGCGGAGCCGGCGCTGGCGGCAACTCAAACTAATTGTGCTGCAAGAAGAACAAGCGTCGCGGCCGCGAGCGCTCCGCCGCCCGCCGCCCGCACCCCGCTCCCCGCAACCCGCACCCGCCCACACCCCGCGCTCGCCTCCCGCCGACGTTCAATGGACAACTACTCCTCACAGCCAGGATTACCCGACCAGGCAATTTACAGCAGCGGAATTTAGAACTATTTACATTTAAAGTGACTTAAACATACGTGCCAATTCAATCCTAAGGCCTGTAGGTAGCACTCATCCACCAAACTTTATTAGTAAAGTTCACATTCATTCATCTCTCTTATCATTATCTCACACGATGTGGTTGTGAGTGTGTCGAGTGACGGAAATAAAAAGCACACTTACGTCGAGCGGTTTCTTAAGTACGATCCAGCCCGATTCGGGCTGGATTTCGAAATATTCTATGTCGGCCGGATTATACGGTGCACTTAAAGTGTATACGATAGCACCGTTATTATCGGCGTCCTCGTCAGATGCGGAAACTCGCAATATGTTCGTGCCTATACTGGCGTCCTGTTTAACATTCTCCACATATTTCTGCAAGATACATCAGAGTTACAGTGAATAATTAGGCCTAGCTGAAATGCATGCAAATAATTGTGTACTCATGCACTCAAGTGTGCTAACTACAAAGTTATTTACAGTAATCGATTGCTTACTTGTCTGTCGAACAATGGCGGATTGTCGTTAACGTCAGTAATTTCTACAGTGAATGAACATACACCCTCTAATGATGGCTCTCCTTGATCCGTTGCTTTTACTGTTACCGATACGAATTTTCCGTCATCTCCTTCTCTGTCGAATACTTTGTTCGTGGATACTTCACCTGTTTCCTCATCTACAGTAAACTTAGTGCCTTTTTGATTAGGTTGTTGTACTATAGAATATTTAACTTGTCCATTCACTCCCTTGTCTTCATCAGTGGCATGAACTTTTATAACAGGGCTGCCATTTGGCGCGCCTTCTTCGACTTTCGGAAAATACGTAGGACAATCTTTAAATATAGGCTTATTATCGTTCACGTCTGTTATAAATACAACTACAACAGCCGTGGAAGTGTGAATTGTAGCATCTCCATTAACGCAACATGCGCCGTCATCCATAGCAGTTACGTTTAGTTCATATTTATCTCTGTCAAGCGATATAGCTTTGTTGTGCAGTCGGATTACACCAGTTATTTCTTCTATGACAAACTGGCCTGAACTTGTACCTCCGCCGACAAAACCGAAGCGTACGTTGTCACCATCTTTATCAGAAGCAACTACAGTTGTGACTAAAGTATTTGGACCAGCATTCTCATCAACATTCGGTGTGTACACTTGCTGTGAGAATTTTGGTTCTTCGTCATTCTTGTTTTTTGTGTAAACTCGTACTGTAGCAGTTCCAGTTTTAGCAGGCTCTCCCTTGTCTTTAGCAGTGACGACAAACTCGTAGTAAGCATTGTTGTTGTCCGCGTCAAGAAGCTTGTTATTTGTGATGATGCCATTTGAGTCGACGCTAAAATGATCATCTGAAATAGTAATAAAATGAATGCATTAAGTTTACTATAATAAAGAACATAAAATACTTATATCACCAGTTTCAAAATCATCCATCTTTATTATGCGAGTTTTCCCGTGATCTATGCTACGGAATTAAACGCACATTTTCTTCACTCATACTCATTCAAACGATTCCACACACTATTATGCACGATGACTATGTTTCCGTCAAATACTGAGAATTGTACGAGCTAATTTAAACCCGCGGAATTTTCAAATTGGTTAACTTCTAACCGTACAGCTCCCTACTTAAAAGCCGACAAATAAATTAATTTATTTATTATGCTACACTTTTGCGATTTTTTAACGTACTGATCTTTATATTTAAGCTACGGTAAATTACTCTCCCGTAGCTTGAATATACTTTCAAATAAACAATAATAATAATAAACTTTAATCATTAATCTAGAATAACTCCAGAATACCTACTACATTATTAGCATCACCAATTCTATTAACAGCTAAAATATATAACCAAGATATTCACCTGAAACTAAGTATTCAATTTCGGCATTTTTCCCTGAATCAGCGTCCATGGCTTTCACCTTCAGTATGCTGGTGCCAAGGGGTATATCCTCGTCAACATTGTGCGCCTGGTAGTCGGGCAGCTCAAATTTCGGCGCGTTGTCGTTGACATCAGTTACGCGGATAGTTAACTGGAAAATAAACATATTGGTAATTATGTATGGTTATATTATGTCATTAATCTCCTTATTGAATAATTAATGTCTAGTTTTCCGCAAAACGGGATACATTGTAAAATCTAAGCCAAATCGATCCTGTAACGTACGTAAAAAAGTAACGACTTTACATTACATAAAAAAACATGTTTTCAAAAATTAAGTCAAACTCATTACTTTTTACGGTTCATCAAAGAATTGAGAAATTAAATGCACAAAATTCCTTACGTTGATCTCAGATTAAGTACAAAAATTTCATTACTTTTGTCTTACTTCAAATAAGTTAAGTTTCAAATAAAATACTGATCACGTTAATCTCTAGTTTAATTTGTTTTTGTTAAGCTTATTGAACAAACTAGAAACAGAAACTAGATTCTCACAATCTGTTTTCCAATTTGGTAAAACCTTAGAAGTATGTAGCATATCTACATTTAATGATAGTTACACGCACGTTAAGATACTAGTTATGTTGTGGATTGTTAGCCTTTCCATAATTTACTTTATTTTATTGACAACTAGTTGACCCGAAAGACGTTGTCCCGTCTTAACTATGAATTTGCAGCGCGGATTCTGTCAATCGCTGACAGTTATTTCAAACAATTGACAGTTATATAAAAATAATATTTTCGTTAAGTTTTCTTAAATTTTCTAATTTTCCGCGCAAATTTTTGAATTTTTCTTTCATAAGAACCTTCTCCTGACAATAACAAACACGACAAAAAAATATAGTGGAATCGGTCCGGCCGTTCACGCGTGATGGCGTGACGAAGGGAAATAGGGATTCATTTTTATATATATAGATAGATAGATCATCAGATTTACTCTTATTTCTAGCTATAAAATTAATTAAATGTAGACCGGTATTATCTGTGCTGTGATGTCATACGGCTTGTAAACAAGCATTTGACATTACAAAAATTCATTACTCTAAAAACTAAATTCACCAGGCGTGGCATATGAAATGATGTTTGGTTACAAATTGCATGATGTCCCATCATGGCTTATACCGTTTAAAAGCTCAATTAAAGAGCGTTTTAAACAAATAAATAGATTTATATATTGAAATTATGAAACCATCTTACACTTTTATTAACTGAATATATTGATTTCATAAGTCAAATATTGCAGTAAGTACTCATTTATTATTACGTCAAATTTGGAATGAGTCATGTAGCCTATTATAAAACATTTTATTACTACACTTACTTCAACAGACGTAGAGAAACCTCCGGAATCTTCAGTCGCAGTGACAACTAACGAGTAAACGTGTGGTTGTCTCAAGTCTTCAAAATCTAATTCCTTGGCCAGTTTCACGATGCCTGAAGTAGGGCCAATATTGAAGGTGCCGGCGCCCTGACCTTGGGCCTTGAGTGTGTACCGAATCTCACGGTCCGCAAATGATTTTGCCTTAACTGATATGATACTGGAAAGAAAGAAATAAATTGTCGTAGAATGAGGAGTAGGGTGTGTTACTGAAGGAAGAGATGTTTTTAATTGCTCTCGATTATAGATAAATGTCGAATCATAGATATACTACAAAGATACTCTCCACGTATGTAATATATTTTAGTAAAGAGTTGATTTTAACTTTGCAGGCGCTACCCCCAGCAAAATTTTGCGTCAGCAGTAATTTTCGAATCTATATATTTATAATACGTAATCTATACTATTATATAACGCTGAAGAGTTTGTTTGTTTGTTTGAACGCGCTAATCTCAGGAACTACTGGATCAAACTGAAAAATTCTTTTTGCGTTAGATAGCTCTTTGTTCGTGGAGTGCTATAGGCTATATATCATCACGCTATACCCAATAGGAGCGGAGCAGTAATAGCTAATCTCAGGAACTACCGGTCCAAACTGAAAAATTCTTTTTGCGTTGGATAGTCCTTTATTCGTGGAGTACTATAGGCTATATATCATCACGCTATACCCAATAGGAACGGAGCAGTAATGGCTAATCTCAGGAACTACCGGTTCGAACTGAAAAAATATTTTTGTGTTGGACAGCCCTTTGTTTGTGGAGTGCTATAAGATATATATCATCACGCTATACACAATAGGAGCGGAGCAGTAATGGCTAATCTCAGGAACTATCAGTTCGAACTGAAAAATGTTTTTTCAGTTCCCTTTGTTCCTGGAGTGCTATAGGCTATAATATCATCACGCTATGACCAATAGGAGTGGAGCAGTAATGAAACATTTTGCAAAAAAAAAATTAAAATTACGGGGAAAAATTATTAGTTTTGAGAGCTTCTGTTGCGTGCGCTGTGTAAACGGTTAAAGTTATGTAGCAATGATGTATGACGGGATTGTTTCTCTTAAAAATTTCTACAAAAATATATTATAAAATAAAGTCCCCCGCTGCATCTGTCTGTCTGAACGTGTTAAACTCAAAAACTACCCAACGTATTAAGATGAAATTTGGTATGGAGACAGTTTGAGACCCTGGGAAGAACATAGGCTCCCGGGAAACTACTACTTTTATAACGGAAAACTTTAGCCTGAAAAACTTTATAACGCGGGCGGAGCCGCGGGCAATAGCTAGTATAGAATATTAATTAAAGATCATATTCTTGCAACGCGGTGTCTTTACTTTAGTTGATTAACTATTTTTTAACCGACTTCAAAAAAAAGGAGGAGGTTATCAATTCGAAGTGATTATTTTTTTAATTATAATATACATATTGTTTCGTTAATTGTTTCTAAAAAACACATCATTTAATTTCAAACCAATACTAATAGATAGACAGTTCAAAAAGGAATATTTTGGTAGTTTAATTTTTTTTATAAATATTAAATTTGTCTTTTTACTAAGTTATTCATAAATCTTTGCATATTCCTGTACGTATCTCGGCCGCCACTAAGTATGGAACGAATTGCTAAGCCCGTTTGCTCAGGAAAAGGCCTTTAAAGTAAATAAGTTTATGAAGTCTAGAAAATTAGTTTAGCAAACATCGATCATCTTGTAGCCGTGATGAAAGTAGAGCCAAGTATACCTAATAACTTTCAAACTTACTTTCGAACTATCACTGGTTAGGACGATTCTAAATATTTTTAATCTAAATGTGCCAAAGTTCATATTAAGAAGCAGTAAATTTAACGTTTCAACAATTAAAGCCAAAGGCATCATGTCGCTTCTCAACTCTACGTAATTAATTTACGAGCAAGAAAGGACCAACATCTATCTCTGCTATAACTGAACTAATGACAATTGACATATTGATATAATCATATTACGTCACCATTTGCTTTATACTAGAGGACATTACTTTTATTTACACTTATACCAGTTGTGATATTGCATATAAATAGTGAAGAAGTAAACAGTTGAATAGGTAGATATTAATTGTTTAGTAAAATTAGAGTTTGTAATTTTTCGGTATTTTTTCCATTTACGCACAATAAAGAGAATACATACTTACTAACCATGTACCTGCATATCGATTTTTTTAATTTTAATACATAATACGCATAAACTTTTGTACTGACCCAATTAACTGATATAAATTAAACATCAGACGAAATATACCATCCATAAAGGCTTATCTTCATTTATAACAATATGAAAGTTGCCTTCCAAATTTCCCACGACGGAAAACTTAATTAAATTACCGATGGTAATACTTACTCAGAATCCTTCTTCTGGTTTTCAGCTATTTCGGCTTCATAACTTGGCAGGTAAAATTGTGGAGCGCGTTTTCCGCCGACAATACTTAATCGCTCCTCAGGCGTGGACTGAAATCGTCTCTCGTCTACGCGACCACTCTGAAATTATTACGTTTTAAATTATTTCATACATTCAAATTAATATTACGATGGCAGAATTGATCATATAAAAACGAGTCAATATTCCAACGCTGTTTCGGGTCGTAAAACTCTTTTTGTGTGAGTCATAATTTATATGCCGTATGTTCGGAATATTAGGTTACCGATCACACACGGTTTCTTTCTTAGGAACGTGTTACTTAGTAGATACATTTAGTACGTAACATTTATAGTGGTCGTACAACGTGCGGCAAGTAATGCTCCAAGGATTATGATATCAAACTAATAGACCTAACAATTAGGACATTCGATTACATTAAGCGAAATTACATATCATAAACTCAACTCACTTACAATTAAATAATCAATAAATTATAGTTTTTTGCTAAATTAAACTTTGTGATTTAATTAAATCTCGTTTTAAACGGCAATTAAATAGCCCAAATTCAATCAATTTTAACAATCTAAGTGTTATTATTTAGTGTTTACAAAGTTCCATTTAATTTAATATAATAGAACTACGATAAAGCATCATAGCTGTATATTCCAAAAAAATTCAACAGTTGGCTAATTCACTTGTATGTATCAATTTGATCGAATAGCCTTAGGAAAAGTGAAGTTGTTCGAAAAGACCCATCTAATTTATGGAGATTTTATAATTTAATTAGAGATTAAATATGAATAGTTACACAGCGGGTTATACGACTTCTAACACGCTGTGCGTATATGAGGGATTTATAATAAATTATCGCTAGAAAGAATTTAAGCGCAAAGGCAAGTTTGCACCTACATATGTATGACCTTTATATGTAATTATGTAATTTTATACACCCATGGAGCAACATCCATTCAAGCATTACCGGATTAAATAACAGACATATCTTATGTCTCTCGTCATTGTGTGCAATGTTCACTATGGCCTACCGACCTTTATTCTAAGTCAGTTCTTAATTTCAGTGTTATAACTAGTCACTATTTTTCTATTTCTTATATACAGCCGTGCTAAGCACAAAACCGGTATCTCAACATAAATCAAAATATTGATTTTTATGTCGTCAGACAGATTAAAGAAATAACCATCCAATGAATTTACTCAAATAACGGTATCTTGTTTAGAACTCGTTAATAAAAACCTTAAAAGAGTTTCTCTATCTCAGTTTTACATACAAAACTATAAAACTATATATACGAAACTGCAATTATCTCAAAATAAGATTTCCCTGACATACCGCTTTTGCACTTAGTACGGCAGTATAAGTATGATAAAATATATTCTTGCTACATAATAAACAAAAAATGGATTAGGTTAATGAATGGTAAAAAATATATTTGTTGGTAGAACTTTGGGCAAACCAGGTCCACCTTCTTAATTTAAATTATACTTAGTACATAGACACACGCTCAGACGTCTTTTATCACCAACCTATAGATAACGCAACTATAATAGCGTTCCACATCTCAGTAAGATTATATCTGAGGTGAGACTATCACTGTGTTGGGTACCAATTCCATTCCCGAGTATCCTCACACGTATTAAGGAATGGAAAACATCGCAGAATTTTTAATGCCATCTGGGTATTGACTATAGAATCTCATATTTCACAGCCGAAGTACACAAGACCAAAATGCCATAAGTAAAGACTAGTACATACCTGATCTTCAGCCTTAACGTAGAGCACGTATTCCATATCCAACTGGAATGGGTCTGTTCCCCTGGTTCGCACAACGCCGGACCGTTCGTCCACTTCAAAGCGTCCCCCTGTCCTATCTCTCACGATGAAGTAGTGAATGTTATGGTCAGTGTCAGGATCCCTGGCCTGTAGTGTGAACACTGGAGTGTTGGGCGCAGCGTTGAGTTGAACTACTGTTTGCATGGGCAGGGGACGATTTATGAAGTAAGGAGGCTCGTCGTTTACGTCCTTTACGTGGATGATCACTCGCTGGTTGTCGGTGTCTGGAAATTTATCGTGAATTGATATTAGTGTGAAACGAAATTAAATGATTTATTTTGAATCCTTAAGATGTACATTATTTAGATTCCGTCAATATTAACTCTACCATCAGTTCGGAAAGCAGTTCTCACCAGAGAAGAACGGGCAAGAAACTCTGGTGTTGCTCTTTTCAAAATCAGTTTAAGGTAAAGACTACAATACATGATAAGGAGAGGAGCAAAAATCAATTGGTTTTTTATTGTTATTTAGAGCAGTTGTGGACATGACCTATGGGTAAAAGTTCGCTAGATAGCACGTAAATAAAATAAAAAATAATAATATGCTTGTTTACCACCTTCCTCAATATTTTTAATAAGTTTTTTTCTGAGTACGCACGGTATTTATTGTAAAGTAAAGAAGATACATATACGAATAAAGTTATTGATTTGCTATTGAAGTTTGTAAATACGTTTGCTCATGTAAAATTTTCGACATTTTCGTACATATTACACAAATTTCATTCAATAAACAATGACAAGAGGAATAATTATAAATAAGTTGTAAGCAAGTACGAATTAGAACATGAAAGATTCCATATAAAATATCGCGAGCTAACGAAATAACTGAAATATTGCTTAATTATTTGTAGTGTGATCAGGCTTACGAAACACCACAGTACTCCCCATTTTTCTCTAACACTATTAGATTAGATACATTAATAAATTACTCAATAATATAATATACAATCAATACTTACATTTCAAAGCAACTGTTAGGTGAGCATGAAAAAAGAAACGTGAATAATATATTAGTAATCACACACCAACCAATACATAAATATATATAAGTTTAATAGATTGTATTAAATGTATTCAAAATATTCGAAAAATCAGCACTTTAAAAACAGTAATAAAAGTAAGTAATTTTAAAATTTCAGACAATATTTTATGTAACAAGACGAGACGAGCAAGCCTCTCGTCTGTTAGTTAGCAACCCAAAAAATAAAAAAAATGTATTTGTATTTGTAATGACAAGACACTAAGCGACACTCCAATGCGCTCTCTATCCTAATAGTCGAAAATGTCCCGTAACTACAATGATTAACAATACCGAAACTGGATGACAAAATATATGCTACTATGGTAATACAAACGATGTTTATGGTTGATAAACATTGCCTCTATTAAAGCTAGATGTACACCGTATCCCTTTTCGGTCAGCGGGATTTAGTAAATCCCAGGTATAAATCCGACGTTTGCTGTAATTCTATACCGCAGCAACAAATCCGTGTATAGTTTCACACCGCTTAAATTGCCATACATTGACCCCGACTTTACACCTATTTGTACACTTCGGAAAAAAAACTTCAAACAAAAAAGTATACGTAATTCAAAGTCTTAACTACGACAAAAGCGAATGGCCGAGTAAGGGTGTATTTGTGGGGAGTAACACGAATTTTGGAAACTCGCCAAAATACGACATACGTACGACCGTACAACCATGATACTATAGAATGTATGTGTTAGGTATGTACTCTATTTGTTTTGAGACATGGCCAGGCTAAATCTTTTCACTTTTGTTTACATTTGGGACGTGCGTATTGGCGTCCAGCCGCAGTCACAATATTTTATGCTATCATAGCCTATAAATCCAGACCATAATGCTATCGTGTCAAAAAACTAACTCTCTCACACTATTATTTCAATTGAATATGGAAACTTAACATAAACCAATTAAGATATAAGAGATATGGAATGAACATGACAGAAACTAGATTTTCAGTAATCTTTGTAGCAACCCTTAATGCGGCATTTGGACATTTGCCAATCAAAGATAATATCAACTTGTGCCAAGACAAAACCACTTTCCTTAACACACATCTATAACTTAAATTCGATTTGCTTCTTTAAATTGATCACTTAGCTCCGCGAAATAAATTACCATTATTTTATCTATTTAATCAAAGCGTTTATATAAAAAAAAATGTTCTGTAGATTATTAAAAATAGGCATAAGCGGGAATGGTTAGGAAGCCTGGAATACGGCAGATTTTAAAGTAGGTGGTAGGTGGATGATGCGGGTGGGGGAACGGAGTCTTTCAGACTTGAGCCCCCACCTACCGACCGTTCACCCGTCACGTACGGCGCCTGCGTACACTACAGCCGCGTGGGTACCTTGTGAGTCGCGACACGGGCCACAACGTCATACCGGCGGACCACAGAGCGCCCATGTATTTTTATAAGCAACTAATATTCAAGATTAATGTCCCTTCAAAGCTATGAGAGAACATAAATATAAAACGATTAAATTGTTCATTTATCATGGAAACCGACTCAGTACTAAGGTAATTATTAACATTGTTTCCCGTTCCACCTGTCTATTTCAGAATCTCCGTTTATTTTTGAAACGAAGCTTAAATGGAGTAACATTTATTCAACGAGGTGTCTGCGATGAAATGCGCATGCAAAGTGGATATTACTAGCCGACCGCAATATGGGCTGGAAGGAACTGCATCAGGCTTTACAATGAAGCGTTGAAACTTTAATAAGTTTAAACGTTCTTGTTATCTGCTCAAATTAGGTCTTCATAATATCTCATTATAGCACTGGCAACTTACAATGAATAAGGAATGATTGTGCTCGACTCTTTAATAATTCACCATTCGGTAAATCGTGGAACTTATATTGCATTTTTAATATAAACTATGGTTAAAAATCGTAAGTCGACGCAAAATGCTAGGTTCCTGCAATAAATAATGATAATTCACATTTTTTGGTGTAATTTTATGATGAAAATAAATTCTTTTGAACTAAACTTATCGATTTTATACTACCAATGATAATAGGTAATGCTAATAATAGTTTATTAGGGTCCTATCCTGAACAACTGGGTATCACTGGCTAGTCCAAACCCGAGTCGAACTCTCAAGTCACCTATCAAGTTCAAATTACCAGGGTAACAAGCAAACGCCACACAATAGCCGTCAATCTTTACGGCCGTTGTGAAGTTGTCTCGAGAGGTGTCGCTGTTATTTATACAGGCTAAAATGACAGAGGACGTAAAGGACGGGCGAAATAACTGACTTCGGCGCAAAAATATTGACTGTAATGCGCAATAGCTGATTTTTCTATCGTCTATCAGAGTTAGCCGTTAAAAATGTTGACCTTACGGAATAAACCAGTAAGTCACTATTAAATTATAGCTTTTTTAATTATTCATGTTGTACTTTACACTACAATAACACATCGGCATTAATAGTTTATGATTTATATATGGTAATTTTTTTGTCGTCTGATAAAGAAATTACCATAAATAAATCAGAATCTATTTATGACAAGACGTGGCACTTGAATAAGGTGAACCGAATTATAATGACGTTAGTCAGTTATTGTGTTACTATAAAAAAAAAGTTGCATTATAAGACCCATAATCGCATTAAAATGCTGATTTCTCGTAATACCTTCCAAACCTCTAATATAAAAAGTAGAATAAAGACTTCGAAGATTACCTGGAACAAAAAAAATACAATTTATAGTTCTTGCTTAAAATAAATTATAAGCTAAAAACAACTAGTAAACTACTTCTAAAATTTACCTATATCATTTTTATTATTCGTTTTAATGGAAGTAGCGGAATTTGAAATATTCTGTCTTATTTTAATTACATTTCTTTGAATGATTAAAATTATGCTTCTGAATACTGCATTAAAACATCGTGTGCAGTCAAGCTTGTAGTTAGAATAGAACGAGCAGTTTAAACTGTGCTTTGTCTATCAGTATTAAGAATTCTATTAAATAAAATATATTTGTGTAACCGACGCGATATTTTTGTGTAGTTAAATAAAATATATGCGGCCAACGTCCGCCTAGGTTTTTCGTCGCTTACAAAGAATGAAATTGGAAAAGTTATGAATGGTAGAGGGGTGTTGTTGGTCGCTCGTAAATTAACTCTTAGGAGAACACAATCATAAAGTAAAATCCTTCGAAAATATATAAATAATCTAAATTATCTTATTGATTATCGCACTCTTCAAGGTCGTATTCAAAAATTAGTTTCTTGACGATTCCCACAAATTAACAATTTTGGAATAGGTCAACATTTTATTACGAGTGCGTTATGTATTTACGGTGTAAATGTGATGACTACGAGATGAGTAAAGACTACACTATCTTTTTTATATATTATTTATTTAGGGATTTGTTCACAAGAACATACCAATTCTATTGTGTTTTACGTTAGTATGTAATCACATAATAAAAAAATCTCCTAGTATCCTACTCAGTTAGATACTGGCCGCTAAATTACAGAGCCTTTTTACCACATTAGCCTTTGGGCATGATAGAATGGACTGAAATGATTTTATTAATATTACTATAATCAGCGCTGCTTTAATATATTGACGTCGATACGTTATACTTATGCCTACTGAAGATACTAAAACAACAGTTGTAAAATTACATAGGCCTTGGCATGTTCTGTGAAATAACACATTGCACGGTCACTGAACTAAAACATTGTATAGCGAGCAAATGGCTATTTTCCGTGCAATTATTATGAATATGGCACATGACATTTCATAACGGGGCGATACGGGGGAATTGTTGAAATTGGGATCGTCGCCGGAGGTGTTAATTAATGTGCAAGCTACTGTAAACAGGTTTATGACGTTCGTAATTACGAATAGCTATTTAGTTTTCATTAAAATGATTTTCACGAGACTATCATTTAGTTATATATTGAAAATACTGTCAAAAAATTACTCTACATTATTTATCAAAAGAAAAGTATGCAATAGGTGTGATAATGTTTATTAATAGTTAAAAAGTCATGTATTAAAGACCACTAAAGTATAGCACACAATCGAATTTGCTACATCCTTTCATAACAACAGCTTTCAGAAAATTGTCTATTCAAAAACAAATAAGATATCAATATCAAAATCGTATGGAATACAAATAAATGTTTATGATACGCTAAACTCTGCGAAAATGAGAATTTAAGCAACTAACGTAACGCCTTCAAGTTTAATAAAATTTTATCATTTTTATTACAATAACACTAGAGCTATAAGTACATACATATATGAAGAAATGTATTGCGTGAGACGGTCAATTTGTTGGGTCATTTATGGGCTCTAGTGTTGGAGCACGGGCTACATTGTGAGGGCAATTAAAACTGAGTTGTAGGGCTTCATTAGGCACGATACCGCCGCTCAGCCACTTACAAAGCTTTGCAATTATTAATTCTGCAGGAACCACTCTCACAATAAGAATGGAATATTCTCTGGAAATTATCTTTGAGTTCACGATGCTTTTAATCTGTAAAAATGCTCGAATAATCGTTCGTTAGAGTAAAATTCTGTCAGGAAGCAACATAAATTGGTAACACTAAAGAAGAAGTTTGATGTCCTGTAATCCTAAATTTTGTGCCCACCAATCCAATATTTGCTTCAATTTAAAGCTATAGCAGCCGCCGGGCCGGGCAAGGTCGCTAGTTATATGTTTATTGGCATTTTTATGAAATACTTTGTAAACAAAAATCAATTTGCTTTGTTTCATTACAAAGTTTACGAAAGTATTAGCGAAATTTAATTTCTCGAACTTTATTATTGCTCTGAGCAAAAGTAGGCATTAACTGATAAATATATAATGAGTTTTTTGCAGTAGCCGAATACAATCTTAGAAGATTTAACTTATTCGCAACACGATATTTATAGCATACGTCTGCTGAAAATAATATAAATTTTATTATACTTTACGAGCACAATGATGATAAAAATAATAGGCTTTGATCAACATAATACTTAACGTCAAATTTCTAGTTAATTTTCACGCAATACCAAGAAATAATATTATTTTATTTATCATAATATAACCCGTTTCGTGTGTAACGGAACGCAGGCCACGTTATCAAAAGGCGCAATGCAACAATTCTGGCAATGGTAAAGCCCACGCACACCGCGTTAACAAAGAGGTTCTTTTAAAAACATTAATAAACTGTGTACATGTTTACATTGTGTTGGAAGGAACAAAGAACATATTAGTACGTGATGAGTAGGGCACAACTATAGCACTGAGCACACGTTAAAATAATTTACACGCATCTAATACATGCTTTGAGATAATTTATAGTTAGTTATATTTTTCTTTTATAGGATAGTATTTTATGTTTAAACACAGGTAATTGAACTAGGGTTCTAAGTTTAATGCAATTTTATATGCGTTAAGATTTATTATTAACTCCCACATGCAACCAATCTGCTTTGTTGAACAAATGAAATGAAAGTTAAATACAATTAAAATGTAGTCCGCTTATGAATCACTTATACGTTGTTATTAATTCAATAGCCAATTAAACATGGAATGAGAGCCGGTAGTCGATTCCCCTATCGAGAGAAATATTGTTTTTTTTTTAAACAGCTGAACTATATTGAATTAAATATAACAATCATAAAATAACTGAAGTGAAGAGACAAAATTATTAGTTTAAAAAAAAAAGTTTACATTAGAAACATAATAATAAATAGAAACTATTAATTATCTAGTCAAGTGCCAGTATAACTCTATCTGAAGAGGGTTCTGTTTATTATACTTACAGAATACAATAAATTATTTGTACGTGTCTTAAGTCTAAAGGCGCGTGTTTAAGTGATTTCGCGACCCCTCGCGTAGACACGTAGTAATTTCACAAGAGGTTTGAAGTTATCAACATCCGTAGGCTGTACGTCATGTCTATTGACAGGTTCCGGAAAACAACTCTCCACTACTAGCACTTTATTACAAATGGTTTTCAGATTTAAGAAATAAAATATTTCAACTAAGCAGTGGTTACCCAGTTTAAAAATATAGGAAGTAAAATCTGTCTTTGATTACTTTATATAATTTAGATACCCAATGGTTTCGACAGTTGTGTAATCCTACCTCAATAAAGTCAGCAAAGCGTTAGTACCCATACGTCACATGCGTACAATTGAACGCTCCCGACATTATTGCATACTTTAATAAAGCTTCGGGTACATCGACCGACCATTCCGCTACAAAATGGAGCACCTGTCTGGAACCCACGCGCCACGTGCCGAGTGCCGACAACGCAACTAATGATATAGGAGCTGGTCTCTAATACCGACAACCGTTTATTATCCGACATCTAATGTCGGTCCCTCCGGAACGTCACTGATACTTAAGAGCACAAGCTGTCGCCTACATTGATGGGCAGAAGCGCAACTTGTACACATCACGTTGAGCCGATCCGACCTATGATGTGATGAGGTGAAATTATTATGATATAGGTTATGGATTTTAAACCTGAACAGAAGATGGCATTGAAACCAAAGCCAAAAATTCTCCATTCACAGACCAAGTGTACTAACATTAAACTGTTTCCAGTAAAGCGATATAAAGACATTTTAACATCTCAAATATACGTTTATTATTTAGGACGTTTACATTCCCACTTATAATATAAGTTTTAAGCCTTCCCTCCATATTTTATGAACGATAAATGCTCGCCAAACATCAATAATCGTCGTCTTAAGCGCCTTGAAAAAATTGTGACCCAAATTTTAAAATCAATGTTTAACAAACTAGCGCGTAAGATCAAGAGATATAGTTTATAAGATGCCTAATCAGGCAGAAAATTCTATTCAGCGCAATGAACCTTATTTAATTTTACGCAATGCATTTCAAGAATGTGAGCACGCAGTATAAATTCACGTGTGCAAATGTGCTCGTAAAAACCACGAGTGGCAAAACGATACCGTAGCGTGGGAAGTTGATTCAGTTGCGAAAATACGAAGTGAAAACGATGGGACACTTTCATTACGGCGATGTCCGGAGCCCCCGGTTCAATGTCCGGCTCGCTCTATTTTTAACACATCCACGCTGAACACCAATACAGTGCACATGTACGCGTACGAACAATGCATCCGCTCCGATGTGAAACTTTGACCTTTCACTGAAAAAGAATCCTCTTTACGGACCAAATGGTAATGCTATTACATGAAAAAGCAAGATTCACACCGAGGCCCGTGTACGAGTTAGTCGCTTTAAACTAATTAGCGTTTGCAGTCACGTATCGGAGTCTCACTTAATGAAGCCATTGAAGTCATTAGCAAGAAGTTCGCCATGCAAACGTCGCGACGCGATAGTCTGCAATTGCCGTTTACCAATTAAAGCTTAAAAATGCGCCAAAAGTAATATTTAAACTCGCCAAGTTTGTACACTACGTTAACTACTTGATAATTTTTGGTAGAGTTCAGGTCAAAAAGGTCAGGCTTAATATAGTCCGGGAAACATTGGTAAAGTTTATGTTTCCCGATATAAGCAGATTTAGAAAACCCTTTTCGGTTAAAAGACAAAATCCCAATGCAAATATTTAGTTGGCATAAATGATGTAAGCTGTTGAATTTGAGACAGCTCGGCGGTCCCACAAAAACAAGATAAGGTGGTAAAACGCTAAAAATAATAGTGAAAGACAAGCAATTTGTGTGCCAAAGGAAGCGAATGCAAAAGTTTTACGCCCGTTGCGCTGAAATCAATAATTTTGTCTCCAGTCGTTGCCTCGAGCATGTTTCCACAAGCAGGACCGCGGAAATGTTAAAATAAACCTTTAAAGCGGCTTATAAAATACGTTTGTAATTGTACTTTCATTTTTCTTCTGTAAAATATATTTCATAATTATTTTTTCATTAAAATGCCTTCCTATACTAAGTACATTTGCAATTCAAAGAAATGAATTTATAACGTTGAAGCAGATTTTAATACACCAAGTAATTAAGTTTATAGAACTTTATACAAATTTCTAATACAATACGGATATTTGGGATATTCTTTCCCTTATACATATTACACTATGTAATAACGTAGAGTCTTATAACTACTACTTTGTAAGAAATGTGAAGAACGATATGCGTCACTGCACATAACAGTAGTAGGAGAGACGCGTAAAGCCATTTCACTCTACATTTCTTTACCATAACATTAAGGACTCAGCAGGAATGGAAGACATTAAACTTTTCTAATAAGATTCTGTCTAGACGTGATAACTACCGAATATTTTTCAACGAATATTCCTTCATTATAACAGCACGGGATTAGTTTAAAATGTGGCAATGTACATTACAAAATTAATTTTTAAACAGTGTTCGTATTTTTAAAAATTTCAATCAAATAAAATTGCGGAATTTGATCAAACCCAGAACTTCATCGGTTTTATAAAGTACATTGTAATTTGGCCAATAAGGCGACAAAAATAAACTAGAATCGAATTTTTACTTCTCCCTTACATTTGTTTTGTATGACGTCACCATTCTCCTAGAAATCCTTGTCATTACATTACTCTATTCAACTTTACAAGCGTGAAAAGGCGCACTTTACAGCCTCAGTTCCAGAGATGTATTATTTTTTCTCGAACGTTAATAAGCAACTGCCCATAACACATATTGATGCTTAAACGGCGGAGCACGTAGCATTTAGAGTTCGAAACACCGCAACTGGGAGCAAAACATGCGAGGAAGGAGAACTTCGCTAAACTCATAAGAGGGCCCCCTGAGCACGCCCGGAGCTTTGCTCGAGAGAAAACTTTCTTATATTGCACCACACTCGTGTTCTATTTCATGAAGGCAAACTATAATGTTGTTATTTTTACATTAGCGTTTATACGAAAACTATATTTTCTTGGTGAAGGTAGGGATTATTCTAAACATAATATTATTTTTAGGTTCTCCAACAGGACAAATTAATTGATTGAAATTCTGATGTGTGTATCAATTAAAAGAGTACACAGCACTTTCAAATTGCACGCATTGTTTTAATTTTACTGTAAAAAAAATACCGAACAAAATATATAAAATCTACAAATTACAAAGGCCAATCTGTTAAGCAAAAAACATGTATTAACGAACATAAATTTTTGAGTGAGCAATATTTGAGAGTACATGCAATAAATGAAATTATTGTATAATTTTGAAACTAATAAAATGGGATAAGTCAATTATTAAACACATTCATTTCTTTATTTTTAGAATAAGTTCTATACAACAAAATTAAATCAAAAAGTAATGAGGTCCTTTTTTATGAATCGTAACTACGATCTGTACCGTGTTTGCTGATATTTACTCCTGTAACGCACACAGACCCTGTAATCTTATTGTATTAAAAGTAAAGTAATTTTCATAAACGAATTGCACGTAACAGTATTCGAGTATTGAAGTAGCTTTCCGTCTATAATGTTTATAAAGACACGCGACGCCAATCCCTCATGCGAGTGGGTTTAGTGTAGGATGAAGATTACCTCCCGGCTGATAATATCCTTCGATCCTATTACACTGTGTCTACAAGAATATTATTACGCTAGAATTTTATAGAATATTGAAGCAAAATCGATATAAATCATCGTAAATTATAATATAAGCCCATATAGCATTAAGAATAAAAACATTCTCCCAACTAACTAAAAGTGAAGTTTATGCAAACCTTAATCTCTCTTCTAATCGAGTATGATAATGACCTATCCTGACCTGAATGCAGCTGCTCAACAGTCTAGACTCTAGACCGTCTTTTTAATAGTTACGGTCGATTATTTTTTAATCTACATAAATGCGACCACGTATTTCCTAGTGTTTCCAATACAAACGGTTATCTGTTTTTTCAAAGTCTAAGTAGGTTCTTCCCATAATTAAAAGGAACCAAGACAATTGAAAAGCACGTTTATACCTCGGGGACTGATCTGAAACTTGTATCTAACGTCTCCGCAGTTACATTCACTCCCCTGTTTTATTTCTTATTTTATAGCTAAGGTGTAATAAATCAAATAAAACTTCTGTTTAGAGAGTGCAAAGATATGCAAAGCGGCTGAAAACTATCGCACAAGGAGAATCGAAGACGAGTCTTAAGGTTGCGTATAGATAAAAACATATAGCAATATAATAACTACGAAAAGTATACTCTTATATACAATAACAACATTATACCTCAAATGTAACTAAAACGTCAGTAATACAATAAACTGGTCATAAGTAGCTAAAACAATTGAATACATTCACCGATCCGCATGGGGCTGCGGTGAACTATGCTCTCGCTCATTAACCTCTTGTTAGTGGTAGTTGCGAGTAATTTAATGTAAAGACAAATATAAATGCATTTATATAAACTTATTCAGCTGTCTACTTGTTATTTAGTCAAGTCAAAGTACTATAAATATTACCATAAGTGATTCTGTAATAAAAGAACATGCTCTACAGAAAAACAAACTGGATACGTGATGATTACTTGCCTCTACTACCGCTGTGAAAACCAATAACTGTAAAAAATCATCAAGCGTATATAATCTTTATATCAGTCATTATGTAGAAGTTGTTGTTTAACCTCTCCAACTCCGGCAATCAAAGTCATCGAAGCAACAATAAATTGAATTTACTTTCCTTTACAAATAACAGAAGTCTGAAATTAGCATCAGTTAGCACCTCAGACTAGCTCATTTTTACTGTAGACGGGACTGAGTGCTGCTTGACTTCAGCATATAAATTATCCTCTGTAATGGATTGGCGCATACTATAGAGACGACAGACTGCATCTCCAATATTACTTAGTCGTTGAAGAATTCAAACAAACGTTTCAGATCAACCAATTTAGATATTGAACTTAAGCTGTGGGTGTCTCATAAAAGTTATTATTAGTTTTGCGTAATTTCTAAACGGACGTATTTTGGTTATATAGTTCTCATCAAAAAATATTTTAAACATCTAAATGACGTGATGAGCAACCTGTTCGCCTTATGGTTAGCTTCGATGCTGTCCAAAAACAGTATAACCACACAATTTTTAACTCTACGTGCCATCGCATAAGCGCTCATCACCGTAAGACATAAGATTTCGAGTTTTATAATGCCTAGGAATACCACACTAGCTACAATTACCAGAACATAACGGTACATGTTTGTAGCTTTCAACTCAGAGGGGAGGGACAAATCAGTTTTTTTTTATCCAGAGGGGGAGGAGGTTATAATTTATAAACCGCCACTAATCATTGCAACCTGAAAATCCAATCCATGACCAGAAGTTCCAAGTCATATTCGCTGCCGTTAAACCAAGGAGGCGATTAATGCGGCATTAATGTAGGTTTTTTAAACACATAAAGGCTTACATTTTCCAGAACTCTGCTTTGCCCATTCGATTTTAATTCTAGTTTACGATATGTAATATGTTTCCATTTAATCCGAAGTGCTAGTAAACGCAATGAAACATCACACACACTCGTGATAGAACCGTTTCACAATTCGTAAGTATCTATTGTCGACTCTCATGTCGAGTTGCCAACCCTCCCAGACGTCTCAAAAGGGTGTTTTAGAAAGAATACACGCAGTGAGCCTGAGGGACACGATTTCTAGCCTTTTTCATCGCAAAATCACCCCTTTTTCATATAGCTCCGCACTGTATACGAATAACACTATACAAAAAGTACTGCCATACGTGCGAGAGAATTGAAAATAGGTTCGAAATACCTGTGCTTGCCTGAATATTTGGGATTATACATTATACTATATTTATTCATATAACGTTTAACCTTGTACAACATACATTTGGCCCGATGGTGACCTGTACAAATATCATTCCTATAGCAGATATGTCCAAACTTTGAAATACGTCATAAATGTAAATAATGTAACCGTCTAAAAAAGTAATAAATAAGCTTGGCGTAAAACTATGTTCTAAATTTTTGCATTTGTTATTTAATTACGTCTGAATGTAGAGACGAGCATGCCGCTTGCCTGCTGGAAAGCGACACTGCCGTCCATAAACAGTAACATCTAAAAGAAATTGGAGCTACAAAGTGCTGTATGACACTCTAGTACGCTCGACACTCTGAGACATAAAATTCTAAGACTCATAATGTCCCAATAATAATATTGAGAAGCATGGCCTTTAAACCGAAACACAACAGTGCATGCACATTGCACACTGCAGCTGAGCAGTAGAACTAGCCATTGCGGTGGGACCTAACAGACGACCTTTCGCATACAAAAGCACAATCAGTAATATTCAGAACAATATTCAAAACTAATACCCTTGTTCTAGCCTTTATGTATATTGCTAAAAATAACGAGCTAAGGTTATGCACGAAATTAATGATGATAGCGTGACAAAACAAAAGCGATCATCCCTAAATACAATAAGAAATCTAATTAGTTTAATATCGTAAATGTTGGCCGAACAAAATATTTTACATACGAGCGCCGCCGAAAAACCAACATTGCAACAGTTCAAGTTTACTATACCGTAAACGTAAATTTCAGCCACTTGCTAGCTTGCTTTATCACGAAAGAACCTAGTTTACCAAAGCACCGCCGTTTATTACGCGGTAAACGTTATTTTTTAGGGAAATTTAACCAATTTTTCTATATTATTCGTAGACATGCAATTTATATTTTAAGTTATGCAAATTACAGTTAGATATTTCACATTAATTTATGCATTTTCTATTATAGCTCTACGATAATAATATATTTGGTTTAGGTATTCAGAATTATAATCAACCGTAACATGAGGAATGCAAATATATTCCATAGGTAAGGCGGCAAATAATAAACTAGATGAGCGAGATAACAATGGCGGTTAATCAAAACTCCGACACTATAGCAGGTACCGCAACAAGCTTAGTTCCACCACAGCGACAGTCGCTGGCTAATTTCATTCTCGGAATAGTTAAAACAATATCTCCCTTGGCAAACCGAAATGAACCGATATAGCATAAGTTAAGATGTTTGTGGACTTGTGACGATGTGCTCGCCCCTTCATATATCATGCGCAGAAATTGAGTGCACTCACCGCCCCTCTACATGAAATTAGGCAACTCTAAGGAACCCTATACGTACATATTGAGTGTATATGTCTAAAATTATTTAGCTCATAGTCATGAATGAGAGATAAGTATGTATTTTATTTTACCGTTACAGACAGTATAAAAATACTGAGAAGAAATAATAACGCAATGTACATATTAATAAACAAAGAAATGATACTCAACAGAAAACTGATAATAATGCGTGTTTTTCACAAACAAAACTCTTTGGATTAATGTCGAAATGAACCCGAACGTGGGTCGCGTCGAACAACAAAATCGTTATTATTGATTTTAGTGTCGAGAACAATCAATCCTGAGGACGTCGACGTTACAGCTAAATCGACGATATCCGCCCGTCTACGTGTCTCCCCAACTAGCCGATAGCTGTACGAGTAAATAAGGATTTATCTTCTCAAAACTTACACCACAATTTATAACTACACTCGTCACTTTGAAAGTGAAGAGAATTTGAAGAGATATTCCTCAAACAATTTACGATTACTCAGACCGAATTGCTTTTAGATAAATAACGTTCTGAAAGTTTGTGCAAATGAGTCGATATTCGCAATCGACACGATTTACTTTACATCAATTATATAGATGGCGCAAAGACGTACAAAATGAACGATGAACGGTTTGAAGGAAATATAAAATGCGAAATTAATATGTTTTTTGCAAAAAAGTATAATTATGTAACCTAATAGCGATTTAAAACATTAAGGTCTAAGACCACATCGTTAACCACGCTAAAAATCTAATTGAGCAAATTGTATAAAAACTGTCCCCAATTGGTACATAAATTTCTTAAGTGTTATTTCATGAACTAAAAGCGTGTTAGAACTGCCTAATGTCACCGTTAACGTGTCAACACTCAAATTCCCATAACAAAATCCAATGAGCAACATATTCATAAAAATAATAATAACCAATTGGACAGGATAACCAGCCTAACTTTAGATTTAAATTTAATTACATTAACATACACAACCGCAGCTTTCGTAATACATAATTAATAATTGTTATTTTTTTTTTTTAATATTACATGGAAAGCATCCACTCCGTTCAGGCTACGGCTGGCTCGCTACCCTATGCACTGCATTGCGGAACGTTGGACTATATTTCACTTTTAGAACGCGAGACGGTCACATTAAATCGTTTCCTATTGTTGAAGTAGCATTCTATGACAGGATTAACGAAGCGTGGACGATTATCTACGACACAAAATATCTCGACATTACATTGGATATTCGGCAAATTTGTACCGCATGTGGAACATGTCTGAAAATACATATTGCATGAGGGTAGAGTTTCAACAAAATATAAAAACGAAACTAACAGTGTGTGTTAAAGCAGTAGTGCCCACTTTATTTAGCAAGTCTGGGAAAAGGCTGTGCTTTGTTCGCACAGCAAACCAACATATGAACGTTTCGTTGTAAAATGAACAATAAAGTTACGCGGCCGACACACACAAATGTGCTGTTTACTAAACTAAGATCTTAACTTTTGTGTTACCCCATAAGGCTCTGCTTCATACGCCCAGGTAACGGTAATAATATAACGCGAAAATTTTTGTTTAGCGACCTATGTAACTGGCAATTTTAAACCTAACTTAAGATCTCGCATTAAGAAAATATGTGAAAAATTAACGAATCTATATAAGAAATAATCGGCACGAAAGTAAAAAAAAACGAAGGTTGGTAATATTACAAACATGTGTTAAAAAATATTACAATAAAATATTGTAACACATGCTATACTATACAATATACAATATGTATTATGTTATCAAAATAAAGAGGTAACGCGTTAGCAACATTATTTGTCGCGTTAAGTTTCGGAAAAGTTTGAAATGATATATTAGTTTACTGTTACAATCCATTTGAAACTAGACGCTTCACTTGTGTAACGCATTCTGGCAATATTTCTTATGAACTGCCCCACATAAAACATCCCACCGTGCCGCCCCTCAGTAACTTTCCTATTTCCAATGATTGGACTACGCTGGGGTTAGCATCCAGAATATTTCCTTGAATAACGTCGAAATTTATCAAAGGGAGCTTATACCAGCACAAAATTTATCAATTTTGATCAAATATAATAGTTTTGAAGCAGAATATTTGAAGTCTGTGCTCGACATGAACATGTACGTAAAGTTTGACAGAGATGGATTATCTTGGAAATTAAATACTTCAATGAAAATAATATTTACGGATGCGTAAAATATCAGTAAACTCTAGATAGGCCTGTTTTAACCCAATCCTTTTGAAATACAAGCGTAATGGTATGATCCGCTTTTAATAAGAAGAGTCAACACACCCAACATTATAAAGATTCTGCGAGCGGCTCATAGTGAAATCTAGTGGACTTTGTTATCTCGAAACTGGCATGAATTTAAATTTAGAATTTGTTCTGCGGGAAATAAATAAGAGTAATGGTCACCTTATCGCCATATTTAAAGGCTTACAAAACCAATCTATTGCACCCATCGACCAAGATTGCACCATAGCAGCTTTTAAGGTATTTTAGAAAAGGATTATGATTTTTTGGATTCGGCATTTATGAAATGTTGCGAAATTATGGTTCCACGACTGTTTAATTATTGTGCCTCTCAGGCAAGTTAGCCCACCAACCATAAAAAACCGTCAAGATCACGGCTCATTATCACAACTATTTTCTTCTCATTTCTAGTAAATATTTTGCAATAAATATTATTATTCATCGAAAGACTTAATCTATAAATTACAAAAACATGATTAAAATTGCTAATAAATTGGAACTGCACAAATAATTCAGTTTTATTAGGTACATTAAAGAAGAAAATCTTATGTGTACAATTCCATTCGAGTCACGTGCGCGGGGAGACATTTTGCAAAGCGGCTCGCATCAAAGCTCAAGCATCCAAGACAGTTCAATTTAGAAGCAAAACAGAAGTCGCGCCCATTTGAAATAATAAATCTATTAATTTTTAATTAACTGACAGAAGCAGTTCATGAAACTGTAAAGCGATCTTAATAAGAGTAAACGACGATAAAAGATATGTCTATGGCCTTAAAATCTTATCGGAGAACGGGAGGGAAGTAACAGCTAGCCAAACCACCCTTGAAATCGCTTCCCCGTCGCGTGTAGGACTTAGCGAGGGGTGCCGGGGTGCGCAGGGCAGAGTACAAAGCCGCGGCCGTTGACACGAATCTCCCGCACTGTGTTTATGTATCCCATTGGATTTTTTCCCTACGCATCGACGGAACGGATGCTTACTGATGGGCCGCTTCGATTAGATTTAAAATATAATCCATAATGGTAAGGATAGTACCCGCAAAAAAACATTCATTTTGTATCGTTTACTATGCATTGAAAATGATAAAATATTTCATTGCGGTAGTTTGCATATAGTAATAAACATTACTTTAACAATATAGCTTGTAAAAGTGGAATCTCGTCTCGAGTCTAGACATAGCATACAAAACTTATATTTTATTTATATGTAGCTAGAAAATATAAGTCTATATAGTAAAGAAGATTAACTTTGCTATACAGTACACAACACTGCACAACAACAAGAAAATTAACATAGTAACATCCTCAGACGAGATGACAGGGATGACATCAATGAACTGTGCACCGAAGCTATTTCGGCGACGTATATATAGCGGCGCCTTGAACTACTTTGTATACATACGTATGAGTGTGCAAAACCGCGTCCTGGTATATTTCCGTATTTGATTGGCTTTTTATTGCGAAAAATATTTACAGTTGTTAATTTTATTTATTTACTAATACAAGCATTAAATACTAATACAGTAAGACAGTTTAATACACTTAAAAAAAGGATAAACGGAAGTATATTTTAAAACAATATTAGTATGTAGACACTTTTATAATATATGTATAGCAAATAAATAACAATGGATAGCATTTTTCTGAAAAATTAATGGAAAGCAATCAAATATTTCACATTTGTATATATTAATATTATCCTATTTTTAACTAGGAAATCACAATTAGAGCCGAAAACTAACTCCATAATATAATAGTTTGACAAATATTAAGTATGTCTGGACTTTGAACAGATATAACAATTAAAATATATTAAGTATTCCCCAATTTATTATGTAAACAATAATTTATTAATAATATCACATCTATATTATACATATGATACAGTATACTAAATGCTACGGTAGGTTAGTTCCGCGGAACCCATTTATGTGTATGACAAATGCGTCGGCGCGGCGCGGCGCTGCGTCAACGCAATCAGTTGTTTATTTTTAAACCAGCAATAACCGCTTACGTTCAAATAAGTGCCCCTCTATTATTACAAACTGAAAGATCACTGGTGTCTTCCTGAGAACTGAGTCAATCACTATGACTCGGTTCCTCTTGGGTCCATCAACGAACGTATTGAGATGTCACATTAACATAATCAAATAGTCTGGCAGTCTCTATTGTTTGCTTACAGAATTAGAGCTCTATATTTTAAACATTTAAATAAATTCATCCAGTCATTACTGTGAACATAATAAATGAACCACCCTCACAGGTCTATAAAATTACTGTCCGAATTTTTCGACTATGTGTGGGAATTTCGACCTAAATATATTTGGACATGTATGCGTGTTGTTGACCGTTTTAATGTTACTATTACTAAAATTTTGCTTTATTACAATTAGTAGATACGAATAGAATTTAAACCAGCCGAAAATAAACTACCTTTTTAAAACCTTGCAAAAACTAAACGTGAGCATCTGAAAAGTAGGTAATCGCGTTTAAATAAAAGAAAGTAGGTCAGTCAAAATAGAAGTTCAATACTGTTTCGATATTACAAGAATTGATAGTTGCGTTATTCGTACATATTTTCATATGAGCTAGATACTTGATAAGAACAATTATAATTAGAAACCTATTGATTCAATTCCATATAGGTCAACGTATCTGACTCTACTCCACTGATTACATGCCTTTTTCACGCTTAAAAGGAATAGATTCACAACCTATTACGGATTGGTAAATCATTTAAAATTCTTATGAAATTAATGTCTAGATAGAGTCTGATACAGTTCAATGTTTCAAGGAGGTAGATTTAATTCTTTTCCATTTAAGAGATAAATAGACAAAATAGCTTATGTAAATGTTTAAAAAATATTCAGATACAATAGCTAGTGGGCTTTAGTTCACGAAAATATGTTCTAATAGACCGGAGACTAGAGCAAATAGTTATTTGCAAAGATAAAAAAAAATAATAAGTAAAGCATGCGGTTACAGAGTCAGAACTGCGTGCCCGAAGCAGAGATCACAGTCTTAGACCGTTCCACTCTCTACACCTATCGCTACTTTAAAGCAATCAATTAATACAGTTTGTAAAATAAACATAGAATAATTTAAGACGTCATATTATCCGTTTCCTCAGGCGTCGCAACCAAGAGTGTTGACGAAGACACGTCGTGCCTTTGTTCTAACTTATGTTGTTGTTCTGAATTCTCTCTACTTTGGATCCTTGTTTAAAACTTTTCGCATTATATGCCTGACACTATATTAAATTAACCGATGTCGTTTAGCTTGATTTACATATGTGACATTAATGGAACACTAGGGTGATTCATTTATGGTTTGATAAAAAGTGTCTCTAACTCTAGTCTGGGGAGTCAAAATTTAAATACATGTCAATAAAGTTTAATACTACATTTATTTTCACATATAGTGCAATAGTCCGACTTATATCCAAACTAATTGTTGCTAACACGCACATATGTCTTTACAACAAAGCTTTCATAAAGATCATAAAACAAAAAAATGTTTGAAAACCCTCTCATACATATTTTACGTGTTAGCGCAGGTGTATCTTGTGTACAGCACTTTATTTAGATTACGGGCTGAGCCATCATTCAGGTGGGGCTCGATAATCCTTTGTTTAATACCTAAGCTTCACACCTTAGTCATTGTTTGTTCGACCTTCGTAAATAAATTGGTTACTGTTCTTGTATGCATGATCCCCTTATTCAAATAGTAAATTTATTTGCACAAGTAAAGTATCGTTTCTTGTTTTTTCTAAAATGACAAGCTATCGAATCCCCTATAATATAATATTTATATCCATCAGAATCACTCATTATTGTAAGTAGCGTTTCACAACCAGCGTACTTGTTTTGACGGCAAAGCTCATGCCTACAGTGGCAGCTCGTAATTTTTTTTTTCATATTTCACTTCTCAACTTGTACAAAGTTCTTTAGTGTTATAACTAGCCACACAGAGCTTTATAATTCAATGTTCGGCTGATTTTGCTACTGTTAATAGGCAATCACGTCGTTTATGATCATACCTGTGATTTACTTGTTTAATCATTCATTTATATAAAAGGGAATAATAAGGCGGATATATATAACCATAATCACATAAACGCCGTTCTAAAAACAACTTTATTTATCTTAGAATGAACTACACGCTCAGATCATCTCTACCACATTTCACAATTAAATATGCTCACGACATAAGTTTTAACTTGTAAAGCGAACGCCAAGTGTAGTATCTCCGCTCCTGATCGTTTAAGCGGTCACGATCTCAGTATTGTGGGAATAGACTGACAATATGCTTCTACGTACAAGTGAGAATCGCCTTAAGTGAGTAATAGCAATAAAACATAATTTAATCACTGGTAAGCGGGGATTACATGTATAACGTTCCAAATATTAAAAAAAAATATACCAATGAATAACGAAACGAGAAAGCCTAACGTCTCATGGTAACAACACGGCAACCCCTAAACAATACCACCATCCAGAAATCTGAACTAAATTGTACTATTACCGCTCTGCAAGTATCACCCTGAGATATGATAGTGCATCATAATCTTTAGTAGTAGTAGAAAATACTACCCGATATGCGCAAAACGTAATCACATGGTCTGGAACATCACCTGGTGGTATTTGACAATAAATATACCCAAAAGTTTACAGGTAGACGTGGAGCCGTAAAACCAAGCCCAAGACATTGTACTGGCATAAATCACGCCGCACCGATCACACGTATTCGGCGTAAGGTTAGATATTTAATATCGGATTTGTGGGTAAAAATATTGTTTCGTAATGTCGGTAGGGTGGTAGAATAACTTTAAAAAGCTGAGTTTTTGACGTGGAGCATAAACCAATAGTTAACTGAAGCTTGATTACCTTTATGTGTGCTTCATAATTATAGGAACCTTCAAGTATAAATTAGACGAGATGCAGCTAACTTCGGTTATCGTAAATTTAGGCTATAAATACAACTTTAAAAACAATAAACGTAAACCGTCTATTAAGTATATGCCATATTATGCTAGATTTACTACGTAAATTTCAAATTAGTGTCTAGTCATGTAGTTTATATCCGAATTTCCAATACGAACAGTCAATTCCACACCGACGCGTTAAATTCGCAAGCGTTCGAATCACGAACACAAACAGTTAATATCGATCGCATTCAATTTCCATGTGACCACACCGTTACAGCCGAGTGCCGACGTGAGGTAATTGAGCCGCTCACTTCCTTCCTGGACCTGTCCGCACTAATGTTCGCAGACAACGGGACCACAAACAAAACAATGTTACTTCTAATAATTACGCTTTTTTGTCGTTTCAGAGTTTTGAATAGCATGTCTCGACGGTTCGTTCTGAGGGAAGCTACGATTGTTTATAAAGGTCTATACACTATTCAGTAGAGAAGACTGCGTCTAGGGCTCACCATTTCTAGCAGTGGAATAGTATACATCTATATGGATAGTATACAACTATATGTATACTATCTTAATGCTGACAATAATATGAGCCCTTTAGCTAGTATGATTGACAGCATGTTGCTGCTATGTCTTTCCGAACTAATACTGGCTTTAAGCAAAAAGATAGTGAATCGCTCGTACTTTATGGTTTAAAACAAATTAGAGATAAAATTACTGCAACACTAATTTAGATGAACATAGAATGTCTCTATTTAACTGTTTATTTATACAAATCTTAATTGCTAACAACTACATAATAGAATAAAAGTTATTGTAAATGTGAAAGTTTACCCCACTGCATCTGATGCTAAGTGGAATGGGGTCCAATAGATTGTCGACTGATGAGAGACGATTACGGTTATTATTCGTTTACGAATATGATTTTATTATAACGAAAGATGTTTAGATATTAGCTCGAAGTAAATGCTGAAACCGCTGAATAGATGTAGATGTAATTGGTATACACATCGAACATACCCATAGACTAACGTATGGGTTACTTTTAATACTAGAAAAGTACACAGTATAACCTTTATGAAGGGAAAATTCATACACATGAATACTCAGCATACAATATCCATTTATTCGATTTTTAAAAGAAAATATGCTAAATCATACAATTAGGTACCTATTAACTGTCGGCTTTCACCCAGGTACACAATTAAAACAAAACTGAAAGCTTCGTCTACTTATACAACCCAATAAATCATTACTTTTAGTATTAAGTACTGGAGTATTAAGCACTCAAAAGACATATCACCCGCTTAGCAGAACGGGTGTCCGATTCCAGCAATTGTTATCCCGTGCCTACATGTACCGCGGCACCGATCGATGTCTGACCCCATGCAATGTCGCCCTCGCCTTTAGCGTTGCCTCTTCTGACGGGTCACAGCGTGCCTCGATTCTTATATCAAAACGTACGTATCTTTTTTTCTTAATAATTATCGAATATGCCTGGTTTTTTTGCCCTTGTCTTTAAATTGCGTTTTGAAAGGTGGAGTAGCGTAAATGTGGTTAACGGCTTGTTATTAAGTTATACTTTACCCATAAAATATTATATCTAATTTAACAATAAAATACGCAGCCTTTCAAAGGACGGATAATTTGAAAGTGAATACCATATTTAAATAATAAAAACCATCCGCTTTATAAAAATAGAATATATCTTAATGAAACTGAGAAGAAAATTGTGGCTAATTTATGACTGACATCGTTCGGATTTTATGCTGCTCTAAAAGCTCACAAGTCACGATATTAATAAATAATTTAAACTGCATATTCCACTTAAATGTAAAGCATGGACAACTGAAACAAAATGAAAGACAGCCGCAGCACAATTTGAATTGGTATGTGTAAACAAACATGCAATGCTATAACAAACGGCAGATTGTTAATATTTCAATCCTGAAGCAATCGTAGTCACACAATTCAATTTATTCAAATTCCATTTCCGCTTGACGCCCACCAACAGCCGCTCATCCAACTACAATAAGTCTACGCAGGAAAATAAACGAAAGCTCGTATCGTAATTCGATGAATACGTAATAGGCCAGTGCTCTCTCAGTATCGGACGTGTAAAGCACGTGTGAGAAAAACATTGCTTTCATAAGGATCTAATGCCATCTACATCATACGCTATTGTTTATTTTTTTATTAAATTGTATTATTAGAATAGATCTGCGGCTGCGTCTGCGTTTGCTTAGCTTTAGGATTTTTATTGTCGTTTGCTAGATCATTTTACACCCTTCTGATCATAATAATAATATGTTCAGAATTGTTTTGGTATATATCGAAATTGTTAACAGTTAGGTAATATTTTTATTGTTATAATGAAATAAGCAAAACAGACTATGGATCGTCTATTAATTATTGATTAGCAACATCACTAAGTCGTCTTATTTCTGTTTCAGCCATTGTGTCAAATAATTTTAAATCCAAAGAACGAAATACTTTTAAAGTGATCACTTTGAAAGACTAAAAAATGTATCGGTATGACAGATGAAGACTTAACTAACACTGTTTGAAGTGTAAAATATTGAAAATCTTTACTCACCGATTTAGTAATTAATATATTACAAATGTAGTGTTTGATTAATCAATTTTGTTTATTCTTAAGAGCTTAGCTTTGCCGTACTTTCCATATATTTTTTGACAATTAGTAGATCTTTTATATCATTAATTTTAAACACTTCAGAACAGTGTCAATGACATGATACATTCACGACTCATGAAAGTTTAATATCGTTATTTCCAATAATAATTGACATTCTAACTCGTCGCTGCAGTAAATAAATACAATATTTCAATTACATATTTTACCCTTTATCAGCCAAATTAATAAAATATGGTTTTCTGATAAATATTCATCGCTCATGAGGGACTCCACAGACGTGATTATCTCGTAACCTTAAAACAAGGTAATAAATGTCGGTTCTGTTTATTAAATTCGCGTGCTCTTTGTGGGTCGGTCCGGGCTAGGGTTGCCAATTTTTTCGATTTAATACAGGAGGTCGACAAAAAGAACTCATGTGTATGATGGTAAATTGGTGCCTGATCTCCGCACCCCCTGAAAAACCTAAGTAAAGCTGGTACGTTGCTGACCTTGAAAAAGAGAAATGGGGATTTGCAGTGTCCATTATTTTATTTATCATGCGAATGACAATATGACAGTAAAAAAAATTATCGACAAACTTTTTTAAATCTTTGAATAAAAATTATAAAAAGAATAATATCACAATAAAAAATATGATTAGAGGGTCAGCAACCCTACGAGATGCGAGCACGTGTGGCGCGTACGAGCTCCGGCTGCGGTGGCGCGGGCGCGGCGCTGCGCGGCCGGCGATCGCATTGTTTGGAATTTCACGTTCAATATGGGGCGTAAATATTTCGACAAAGCGCTAAAAGGGAGCGCCTATAAAAGAACAGCAGATATCCGTTGCACGAGCTCTTTTATTTATTACTAGCTTTTGCTCGCGGCTCCGCCCGCGTTATAAAGTTTTTCAGGCTAAAGTTTTCCATTATAAAAGTAGTAGTTTCCCGGGAGCCTATGTTCTTCCCAGGGTTTCAAACTGTCTCCATACCAAATTTTATCTTAATACGTTGGGTAGTTTTTGAGTTTAAGACGTTCAGGCAAACGGATGCAGCGGGGATTTTGTTTTATAATATATTTTTTAGAACTTTTTAAGAGGAATAATCCCGTCATACATCATTGTTGCATAACTTTAACTGTTTACGCAGCGCACGCAACGGAAGCACTCAAAACTAATAAATTGTCCCTGTATTTGTAACATGTTTCATTACTGCTCCGCTCCTATTGGTCATAGCGTGATGATATACAGCCTATAGCACCCCACAAATAAAGGGCTATCCAACGCAAAAAGAATTTTTCAGTTTGGACCGATAGTTCCTAAGATTAGTAAACAAATATAATGAGAAAGCTTCGAACTGCTAAGCTATCGGGAGTTACACGTGTCATTGTGAGTCAACCATAAAAGATAGACATATGCTGTCGTGGGATATTTTTTACATAATTTTAAGGAGAACATTTCCGTCATACATGATTTCTATGTAGCTTTAACCATTAAGGTTGCACACGCGACGGAAGCTTAAAAATGGAGTAACTTCTCCCGTTTTCCCAACATTTCCCTTCACTGCTCTGCTCCTATTAATTGTAGCGTGATGAAAAGTATACTATAACCAGCACAGGAGTATGAAAAATAATTGTACCAAGTTTCGTTAAAATCCGTCGAGTAGTTTTTGTTTCTATAACGGTTATACAGACAGACAGACAGACAGACAGACAGACAGACAGACAGACAGACAAAAATTTTACTAATTGCATTTTTGGCATCAGTATCGATCCCTAATCACCCCCTGATAGTTATTTTGGAAATATATTTCATGTACAGAATTGACCTCTCTACAGATTTATTATAAGTATAGATGTCAGTTAACATGATTTAATCAAAAAGTCGTTCCTTCTATCAATTAAAATCGAATACAGGATTTTAATCGATAGTATATTTTTTCCAATGAATAAAATAATTTTGAATTAAAATTCCCATCTCAAATATTTTTTTTTTTTTACTTCTTAATAAACAAGGTTGTCGTAATTATACCCCGCTTCAAAGCACAATTTGACATTCTATAAATATATGCCATAGGTACCTAATGGTTAAAAAAATATGTTCTAAATTTAAACTGTTAACGAAACCGAGGAATAATTACAAAATGGCATTCTAATATGGACAGGTCGCGTGCGCTACACGAAGTTAAATACATTAACTAAACCGAGTGCGTTCTAAAATCAAAATCGATTAAACAAGGCAAATTGCTAGCTGGGTTTTTGTTCTCTACTTGCTCTGCGGGTGCAGTGCCACCGACCGTCGAAGTTGGAACAGCGACAGTAGCGCAAAATGGCGAGGAGTCGATAAAATATTTTGTATCAGAGATGAATTTACTATTGACTATTCGTTTTGATCCTACATGAATACGTCTGGATTTTACCTCTAGTTTAAACGAAACCATTAGGTTCAAACGAAAATTTCTGGCCGGCGTATTTCCTATGATATAAGCTAGAGTCCCAAAAAGATTTTCTACATGCATATTCAAAACAAATAGTTTCGAGTAAGGCACACTGAATTGATGCACGAATCAAGATCCATCTCTCGTTTCTCAGCTAGACTACTTGACCGCCTTACCGCGAAGTCTGCCTAGTAAACAATGCTTGGCATATTTTAATAAGTTGATTAACTGCTAGCATTTAGCTGTGCTTCTAACAGGGGACGGCATGTCGGCATAAGCGCAGTAAAAAGCCGAGAGATGCGCAGTGTCGCACACGTGCATCCGCTCGCATCTTGCCGAGTTATTTATATGCACCGCTCAAACTGTGACCTTCGACATTTTAAATCCAATAAAAAAATCCGCGTGTTATGGCGGTTTTGTCCGTTTCGGTATTAGAATATTTTATAGCTACCTATTTGTAATAGTAAATCAATAATAAGGGAAATTCATTTATTTAATAGTAGCATGGTAACCCGTCCGCACTATAAATATCTCCAAACCGAATGCTATTTTTTATCAATTTGACTTTGCCGTACTTTAGTGCCGCATTTCCACAGATTTTAGCGTAACTACAAAAGAAGACTCGTAAGTCACATTTATGGCTCTTCACATTTGGTTGTTAATGTCTTTATTTTGAGCTTGATTACTGTTTTTGTTCATAAAATCCAATTAATATTTCAAATCCCCCATAATCTGTATTGATAACTTTACTTCTGTTTACAATAGCGTTACGAGCTAAGGTGATAACTTATTTGAACTTTTAGTATCATTGTCCGGTGCTAGGTTTTATTATTCTTTACTGTCTACTATTTGCGTAGCCATAGCTGTTAGCAATTATCGTAAAAGGTATGTGACCGCAAAATGATTTTCCATAACCAGTAGTAAAGATATGAAAATGTAAAACGCTGTACACAGCGCAGTTTCAGTTTAAAAATTAATGAGATGACCTAATTTGTAGAACTGTAAATTATTTTCATAACTCTTTTACTTTAAACTTCATAAGTACTTATAGGTAGGTAATTATTTGTATTAAAATGTAAAGAAAGTTAATGTACACATTTTAGTAGTTGAATAGGTAAATAGTGAGCAATTTTATCATATTTGCATGTTGAGTTCATGCGTTATATGAGAATAATGATAACAAACAAAAAAGACTAACTAATAGTGTATGATAACATCTGAATTAGGACAATTTCTGATGTTCAAATACTTGAAGAAGTATGTAAGTAAGTAGTAAGTAAACGCTTACTGTAGAGAACTACAGTCGTTAGGCGTATTTTCAAATTGTAAGTCGAAAAAAGATTTGTACTGCCGAATTTCAAATATTCATTAGTGTTTATGGCTACAGGATTTACCATTCGCAGGTAACATACAACAGACATAATTCCAAAAATGTTATTAATTTCTAAACACAAATTTCATATTTTAATGTCAACACTATCCCTCACTACTGTCAATTGCCTTCTAACGAGACGTCACTTGTCAAATTGATTTATATTCAGTTTGTGTTTTCGCGTGCTTTCTCTACATTTCTTCACTCGAAAACGTAAATATTTTTTAATTAAAATAATGTTTAAACAGTTTAATTTCAAATGTTTTGACATGGTACATGACATTACTTGATACATCTTTTGTAATCCTATATGAAGTTCGTTTATGCCAAACATAGCCACACTCACTTCTGCGATAATCTAAGTAATACAACAGGAAAGGAAAACAGAAAATCCGTGACTTTGACAGACACTCCCGAAACCGGCTTTCAACAAGTTTTTCTTTCATTACTGTTATCCTACTTTTCGATTACGAGATTTATAATGTTTTTTTATCGCCAATGAATGTTTATAATTTACTAAATTGGTGTTTACATAATCATACCTAAATTGCAAACGTAATGTGTTAAACTCCCAACAGGAGTAAATTAGGACAAACATTTCGTAAATATTGTAATGACAAAAAATATATAAGAAATCGAGGAATTTTCCGATTTATTATAGCCTTTTTTTTGTATTTATACATCTTTAAAACTGACAAAACATATATACATTTTTGGAAAAAGTGTTTAATACTTCCCCCTCTCCCTTTCGACAAACAATACATTTTACACTTTCTCATACACGTATTAAAACTATTAAGCAGTCCGTGTGTGAAGCAAGTTAAGTTTAAAACCTTAACACCGACCAAATTGGATTTAACGGTTGAATCCATATTAAAACATAGTCATTAACGGCTACAATCCAAACATTTTTTATACACCGAGACTTAATTATGTCATCTTTCACTCACAACTTCATCCTTTTCTCGCGTGCCTTTCACATATGTGCTGTCTCTCTCTAACAGTCAAAAAGCAGGATGAATCGCCCGTATTGCATCGCCACTCTCGATCATTAAACACGTTTGTATGCGAGGCCTCGTATTTTTATATAACGCCTATTTGAGTAGACCAGATCACTGGAGAACAACAGAAACGATCCCGGTTTTATTTCGACTCGACGTTATCTCGCGTCTCGTGAGATTTACCGGGATGATACAGCAAAATGACTTTGATATTTTAATAGGTATTCGGTTACTGACATTAATTAATGCGCTGGTTCTTATTAGATGATGAATACTGTATAAGTGCTGGCATTTACTGACACTGCACCGTTTAGAAATCTCTTTGGCATTCGAAGTTTGTAGAATCCCACGATACCGACCAAACTATTTTAAGTGAAACTTACTCCCTGGTGTATGACGGCTCGTGCCACAGAAGGGTCAAACAACATTTCAATCATACTCATTATATTTTAATCTAATTTATTGCCTTTCTAAAATATATTTTAATTTACAAATACAAATATAAACTCAGTATGCCACAAAATAATTTTTTTTGTTGGGTAAAATATCACACAATTTTTTTGTTATATACCCGACAAAAATGCTAAATTGACAGTAAGAAATATAAGCGTCAGTAGTCAAAGTCAAAGCAGACAGTGTGAAATAAGATTGAGTAGGAACGAACCCTAGCACCGATCACGCATCACGTCAAACAGAATAGAAATACGGTACGTGGTCAATTAGTATCATACAACTATACAATACAGTTACAATTGCTACTACATCAAATCTAACTTAAACTCCTACCGATGCCACGAAGTATAAAGTTCTCATAGTTTCACGATCGGACTAAGGGCGTGAGAATATTGAAGTTCGGAAGCGGCGTGCACGCAAATCAAGTGCAATTTCGCCCGAGGCGGGGATTGTGGCTTAGATACTTGCTGACGCAGAGTGGATCTGTACTGAACAAGGCGTGGGGACTTCTCAGTCACGATCCGCATTGTTGCAGGTAATTTCATTAAGTACCTCTCATAGCAATTCACTCGTAATGCTTCGGTGTATCTTGAATTAAGTCTGAAACCCGAACAACGCCAATAATTTGGCAAAGACTGTTCAGGGTTTAAAGTTATTAGGTAGTAGGTAGTTTTAGTTTATAGTTACTACAAATTATATATCATTGTCAAACGGTTAGTTCTACACTTATTTAAAAACCAACAAAAGTCGGTCCGCGTGAATCGCTAGGCGACTTTTCGCATCATCAATATAAACGGTTGTAATGACATGTAATTATCTCACCTTTCTCATTACACAATATGCTAAACAATCAGTGCACTTTCTCGTGTAAACATCAGCCCAACGTGTGAAGTGCTTACGCTTCACAAATATCCCATAGCCTACTTGTCATGTTGATCTAAATGTATTTTCTGTGGGAACATTGGCTCAATCGACTACTGACCGATGCTTCTACATACCTTTTTTCTATAAGTAAGGTCGGTAACAAATAGTAGGTAATTATAGTGCGTTTTAGTACGCCGCTCTGAATGTATTTCCTTATTCTTCTTAATATTAATATACCAGTTAGTTATATCCTATAATTGGCGATTGTACTGTATTCGAAATTGATACAGTAAGTAAGCTGTTTTATGTCCGATTAAAGTAAAATAAAAATCTATAACGAATCATATACGAACATCTGAAAATTATAGATTAAAGAGCTTCGATCAGTATTGTTGATCGAGGTAAAAAAGTTAAAATGTTTTAGATATTTACAGTCTCGCTATAATCAAGATATTTAAGTATAAACAAGCATTTCCCTTTATCTTTATCTACTTTAAGTTAAGAGGCCGAAACCTAGTATGACAGTTTTGAAAGAGCTGTCGATAACAATCAAGGATGAAATTCGTCGACCAATAAAATTCTTTCTTCGCATTTGTGGAATAAATACTGACTAAAATCCAAATAGTTTACTTTCGCGAGTAAAATATTAAACTGTTGACTCTGAAATGTGACATTACATAAGTTAATAATGATAAAGAAGTAAATGCTATTATTTAAAACACTGTACTGACATTGACATCTACAATCCACACAGATACTGTTAACGTGCAAAACAAATCATTAAAATATTCCCCGTAGCGACCACAACCCATGTCGAACTTCACATTAGTTTTGCTGAAGTTATGATAACCGAATAGCTATTCAAATAAATAGCCACTACACGACACGTGAGACATACATTTTATACACAAAAAATAATAATAAACGATTACAGTTAGTTGTTGTTTTATTAAAAAAAACGACAATGAAACGGGAACTCCAAATTACTGTTCTAAACTAAAAGACATCATTTCACGAGCCAATTAATCAAACAAGTTTTGACGTACGAAAATTATACAAACCACGAATTATGAATTTGCTCCATAAAATGTTAGGTGATGAGTAAAGAGTCTGCGTGCATGTGTGTCAGTAATTATTATATGATTCACTAGCCGGAAATACCTACACAGTGGTATATTTTTAAGTATTTGATGGTGAAGAAATTCCACTTTCATATCTTGATGATTTTTCGGCAGTATTGTTTGAAACAATATTGAATACGTGTGATCAGTATTTAAATATGGTTTTTTGTTGTTTCATTTTTATTTAAAAATGTAGATTTTAAAAGCTTCAGTATTAAGACTCTTTTTTTTTATTTTGTAAAAGGATAAAAAAAAAGATTACTAATATCATTCTTCAATGTTTAGTTCAGTACCTAATGAATAAAAATTTGAAATTAAATAAAAACTTATTTTGTATAAATTAAATTATTATGAAAACAAAACGCAAAAGTCCCAACCTGAGTTGATACTCAGGTTGGGACTTTTGGTCACAATATATAATACCTATAATTCCATTGTCCAGCTCAAACGTATTCATCAGATTTTCAACATTTTAATTACAAGTTTTAGTGGAGAAGGACAATACACATACGGGCTGCAAGTTAAATAAAAGCTTGCTAAAGCAACGGTTTTAATTCAAAAATTCTTTTGTTCTATATAATTCAATGTCACTCAACAAAACAAATGGTCAAGATTCGACCCCTAGTTACTGTGCGGTCCATAAGCCTGATTGCTAGGGGCGATATTACTCAGGGGCAGAATCGCGTTATGCCCCTACATATTTTTCCCAGTACGCCAAGAAGTCTGTTGATAATTGCACCTTGATCCCTGAGGTAATAAATCTTAATAAAGTAGCAAACGTACACCCCTAATCTCCCTTCCAGCCTTAATAAATTAAACACACGTTGGATTAATACCTGCGTATATCCTTAGCTGAATAACGGTACATATTATGTTCCGGCGAAATTTACAGATAACCTAAAGAAACACCTCTTGCCAGAAAGCCGCATATATTATTTAAGAATGTTTGTGTACAAATGGAATCAGTTATGGCGGAGTTATAGCCAATGATATTTGAATAATAGTTATAGTTTGTTCCCTTATATGTGGGATGTTGAAATTGAAAATTAGCGAACTTCTTCTGGATAATTTTATTGTTAATAATTACACATCTTATTCATCTTACTTACTTCATACGCCCTTATTGTATAACCAGCCAGCAACTCAAATACATTAAAACCTTTTTTAAGATAGATTTGCAATACTTATTACAATGTACGCCAATGAAAGAATTTTCTGAGAACACACAAAAGTAAATTAGGTAGAATTATCCATAATCAAATAATAGAACCGAAACATAGATGAGATACCAAATCATTTCACATTTTGTTTCATATATATATTGCTCACTGAATTCTATTGTAATGTCTTATAAAAATCAGACTAGAGGTACGCCAGTTTTCGAGTTAACAGTTCCACGTAGAAACTCCAACATAACCCAGAGTTACCTATAACCGAACCACACACACGAGCAACATAGGCTATAATTAGAAACACACTTACTATGTTTAGTCGTATTTATCTGTTTGAAACAGAGTGTAAACCCGCGCCCTCTTTGAGACTCTGACCCTGTATCATTACACGAAGGTGTTCCACTTCGCGTGTTCTCCATACAACACTAAAATATTATTGATGATGTTCAACCATGACCTTTCATGTTTAGAACGAATTAGAAAGCATATTTTGTAAATGCATGAAAGGCGCATTTATGAATTTATATTATAAACGCAGAATAGATAGTTCTTTTCCGTTAATTTGATAGAACAAACAAATCCCCACTCACTATTAGCTATGCAATAACAGTTTATATAACTGCTTCTAAATGTTTAAGATAAAATAAGTGTAATTTTCATACACCTATCACACTTTTTTTTCACTTTGGCCGACCTGGAATTTAACCCAGGACTTCTGAGCGGTGATCCCCGCAAGCAATACCACCGAGGCAGTCACTCACCATCTAGTGATATATTATTAAATCCGTACGTTCGCTTTATACAGCAATTATCTATGCGTAAGTTTTTGTTATACAACTATACCTACATTAAAATCTACTTCAAAACTACGAAACACATACGTAAACGGAGGCATAACATCAAAGCAGAGCGTTATGGCATGTTCTAAACAGCAGTTCATAATTACTTGGGGCATGTTTATTTCGTAGTTAGGGTCTCAGCGACCCCGAAACAATCTCTGCCTAACTTCAGATGCTCTATTACAAAAGCCAAAATTATAACCCCTCTTACTTTGCCCCTAAGCATGAACTTAGACCGTCTCGTACCGCGTGCATTTCAATTGCGGATAAATTCGAAGGGCTCTCGGAGTCTCGACTCCAGGCAATGCTGAACCGAACAATGCGGAATGGAGTGCATATATACGACTAGCAATGCGTGTCGCCGACAAAGCCCTGGCGTTACTGCACGTTTTTTTACTCCTTCGCATATTCGATTAACGTAGCCAGGTCATCAGAATTGTAACTAAATACACATAAAACTTTTTTGTGGAGCAGTAATTTGTCGCAGTTTTCCTTTCGCGTTGTAATGAATTCATAATCAAAATACGGAACAACAAAGGTTATAGACATAACTCAGTATGTATTAACAGTACTATATTATTTATATTATTATATACAAAATATTGATATTTATTGTTGCTTAACATGTCATTTAAGGTGGAACAATTCAACCACGCACGTTCGTGACTCTAACTGACTTGATGTCGCTACACTCTTCGATTTTGTATCAATTAATAAACTTAATTTACTTCTTTTTATATTATTCTTACGATAGAATTCATGCTAAATAAAATGAACTTATTATTAAAATACGTGAAGAAAATACTTTGTACCCTTTTTAAGCACATTGTGTGTGAAGGAGAATGATATTAGCACAATTATAATTCATATAGAGAAGGGGTGCAAAGGAACCTTAATAAAATTTAACAAATTGCTGTCAAATGTCGACCACTGGGAGACCAATAGTAAATATCCAATACATCAAGTCTAAAATTTACTATTATTACGAACTGTGAATTTAGTTTGTAAAGAAATTAACGACTTACCTAATATCAAATAAATAATTGAATTTTCTTCAGTTTACTTTCATTATACAGTAATACAGGTGTAATAATACCTACTTACAATAATTGTTACATAAGAAAATAATAAACCCGAATATTTAAACAAAACTAATACAAAGGTATTTCTATTAAAACTATATCAGATAAATTGAACCATTTCGTAGAACCCAAAACAAACAACATGGAAATCTCCACTTCGTATGTTTTAGAACTACACATATAAACATTACCTAACATGAACAATTTACATGATTTGGCCATATCACTATTATAATACTATAGGTACACAAACAACTAACAGTCTAATGGCAACAACGTTTTTATGGTCGTAACGTTTTATGAAGATACTATGTTAAAATGATAGCAACCTACATCGAGCAACTACGCATATAACTCCCTGTTGCCATCTGTCACAGTTTGCGGTCAGAGTTCAAACAAATCCGTAGATAATAATTCGCCTAAAATATTAATTAGCACAAAAAAAAAAAAAAACAAAAAATAATTCAACAATCATCGTGTTTGAACATAATTTTATAGTTGAAGAGGTGATCGTGTCAGTTAATATGGCATGGCACAGACCGTGAGAGATATCGACATAACACGCAACTATTACACACATTTTTGAATCGGCATGTAACCGTTATTATTTGTGTAACGCGATTTAATCATTTTGAATATTCGGTTTATAGTAGTAACATACCTACAGCCCACAGTTTATAGCGATGTGTTTTTTACCATCCATTACAAATTGACATACCAAAGGACATGGTAAACATTTATAATTAAAACAAAGAAAGATAAACTCTACATCTAAAATAAAATTTTGACGTTAAAAATATTCTCAAACGCGAGATACCTAAACATAATTTACATTTCATACGTGTAAAAAGAGAATGGTAAAAACGCGCGGTCAATTTATGACGCGTCAAATAAATTGTGATGTGATGTTGGCGAAGCGTGTAAACGTATCGCGGTCACTCCAAGCAGTTTAGGAAGACGAGCAAATTACTGCAATCAAATCACAATCACTGTGAAAGCCTATAAGCACGCGGCGGCTCGCGCAACCATCTCAATCGGAACATCAGGCTGCCTCGATTCAGTGTCTTTTCAATATATGTACGAGATGTAATTGTACTAGAATTACTAAATGCACCCGATTCACGAGCGCGCTCCACGAGTTCAATAATTTTGAGCAGAAACGGCCGTGGGTTTGGAACAAAACTATTCGTTAGATGACCTATCTAATGTTAAATACGTACCTATTATTAAAGTTCTATCTTTTACATTACATTACTTACATTTTCTCAGCGAAGTATAGTGTAAGAAATTTTATTTGTCATAAAAATGACCTGTTAACTGTGTATATATGTACTAAGTATGTACTTATTCTGAGATGCTTTTCGAAAAACTTTTGTAAAGGGAATTATAAGATAAAATGTTATGACAGAATACATTAATGAGGACTGCAAGTTTAATTAATATAATCTATTCATAAAATAATTATAATAGCTTCAAACGTTCTTCATGCACAGTGAAATATACTAAGCCAATTTGGTCCACAAACTTTTCGTACGTAACTTGTATTCTAAGGATCTACATCGAAGTCTAACGGTTTACACAGGCGCATACAGGCGCAGTCTTGAGCAAACTCTATTAATAATGCAATTGCAGTTTCTGAGTAGCAGTATTCGGTGATGTAATAGGCACCAAGCCTTTACCATTTTAAAAAAGCTACTAAACTCACTTTTGACATCACTACAACGAATTCGCTGTTATAACATTCGAACCGTTTAGTTTCTAATTAAAACTATTCCGTTATGATTAAGTGCACGACATGCATCCTCAAACAATATAATGAAGTGACAGGGGAGCAGATGAGGCGATCATGTAAACATCGGGGTCAGACATAGGAAGTACGCATACGTAATTGTGGCGAGTGGACACAATGAGGGGAATTGGCCAGTGCGGCGATTGTTGTGCGACCGACGCCCGCACCCATTGCCATTGATTGAATGAATGCGTGAATTTAACAAACAACGCACCACAAACGGTCCGTAACTTGATCGCGCGTTCCATGACGATACCCATTCACTTGCCGATTATATTGAAAGTCATGTTCAGTGTAATCAATTTATGTTAAATAACAATAACGAGTTGGAATATTGTTATTAAATTTTACCATTAAATGCCAACGGCCGAACTATGGATTTTAAATGAATTTCGAATATTGCATCAGATGAGCTAGACCAGACTGAAACCATCTCCTGACCCTCGGTGCCCGTCCGGATGTGCCAATTTCCACCGACGACGGTTCGTCACACTAACATCACGCCTGCTATCCTGTGCTATTTATTACTAACTTGCGACAAACTTCTAATACGATTTACTTTGAAGATAAATCTTTCTTTTAGATTATAAAATCGTATTAAATAATTACCACTACAATAATTGTGTATTTTTCCTCGATCAGTGCACATATTATATGCTAGTATTTCTAATATGGAAATCGTGTGTTTTTTGGTAAAGTCCGAAACCTAGTTTTATTCCGATGTCTAACATTCTCATAAACATAATTAATAATTACCCATATTATATACAAACATATTGTAAAGTTAATTGCAGTGAATGACCGGAAGCCGATATACCGTTTTCGTACATAATACGTTCTGAAACCGATAAAAAACTCATAATAAATACTAATAACCGCAAAAACAATTATTTTACAGCTCAATTTTTGGACTTCGGCAGCTATTATCATAAATCCATTATTAACGGATAAGAGGAACAAATCAGATATTGCATGAGGTAGATGCGTTAGCTTGACAAGGAATAAAATAGCAAATTTGATTACTATATAGACTAAGGAAACGAATATAAATATATTTTTTAAAACAAAAAGGAAGAGTTATAAAATATGCTGGATGTTATGTTCCTTACCTATACCTTTATTCTAGTTCCACGCGGGATATAACCTATGTAGCGAGGCAACACGCTTTTTACGTGGTATTTTTCAGAAAGAATTTGGCCTAGTTTTACACCAATATCGTTTCTATCATATTAAAAACCTAGGCCCAGGCCGAGAAACAATCCCACATCGCTGGTAGGAGAAAAATAATAGAAATGAGCTGCGCTTATTTATCTCGAGAAAGTACGTTAAGAAAGTAAATTTAATTTAAAAATATCGCTTGGAAAATAGTTCTAAAAACTTTGGTAATCGATAAATCGCCTAAAAATCCATGCAACATTTTCTAAGGTAAAGCCGAATGAAAGTATCGAGAGCACTTCAAAGTGTTTGTTGGTTACCGTTGGAAGAGAGTACGGAATTAATTTGCCAATAGAGCACGCTTTTCAGTAGACAAAGGTGCTTTGACGATACTCCCCTGAGCGCCGTGATTCTACTAGCGAACGTTGCGAGCCTCAGCTCCAGTTCGATATTACTTTATCAACTTATTTCTCCGTTATGATACAAACTTATTACACTTCTACCGATTTTTTCTTTAGTTTACATCACGTTTATCTATTTAACTCAAACAATATAAAAAAAATGATAATTCAGTTATCTTGTATTTTTCTTAAATCAATTTAAGCGTTGTAGGCGGCATTTTTATATGTAAAATTAATTAATATATTAAACTTAGATAATATTCAAACTAGTTAAAAATGCCGCCGCATACATTTCTCTTGCGATAATGATATACAATATTAGTACAGTAATACCTTTACACTGTGGTAATTCTCGATTAAAATCATCAATGACTAAAAGAGAAACAAATTATGAATTGTTGCAAGGTCACGTTTATGGGATTGATAAATATCCACATAACGATATGATTCGAGGCGGTCGGGATCGGGTGCTGTCCGCCTCTGCCCGGGGCTCATGCGCGGCCACCCACCTCGCCCAAGCAAAGAACGTTGGAATTAAACAAAACTGATGTGTTTCGACACCCAAAGATATGAACCAACTGGATTAATATTTTTGAATCAGTCTCAAGATTGGATGGATTTTGACGTTTACAAAAATTGTATAGTAGCAGGCTGTAATGAGAAGTCCCTATTTGAAGTTCTGACGCATCTGTAAATTTTGCCGGGGTTTGATTACCGTATAACTTGCAAAGTTATAAGCAAAAACGTTTTCACGATACATAAAAATAGTTACTATAACTTGACAACGCATAGGATTAACATTTCGTCAGGGAATTTGACATATTTTTATCAATGAGAGTGCAAGACAACGGAATAGTGTACTTATCGTTACAAGGGGTTGTCCTTGTTTAATATTATTATATGATGAAAAGTGTAAGTTTTAGTGAAGAAATTCATTAGGTACATAATATTGTTCAAAGTAAGTTTACTTTATCTATACTATTATATAATATAAAATAAAAATATTGGTAAGAGTACTTTATAAAGAAATCCAATTGCATTGTATCCTATCGTTATCGAACCCTTATTGTAACTAGTAGAATGAACGGTTATGTACAATTTGCTAAAATATTATATTGGAGTTTTAATATAAGCCTACCTATGTGTTTCAAATTCCAATAGATCGTGATTGTCACGGTGCGTGTAATCAAAAGCGAGACGTGGCCGGGGCCGTGCGACAGGTCCCTGATTATCAACGCATTCTCCATGGTGTGGTTGCAACCTGTCGCTTCCATCCTATTTCATTGCTATTATACCTTATGGGAATGCCACGCGCTAAGACCAATTTGCTCGTGCTGTCGCTAATTTTCTATGACAACCGAGACTTTACGCCATTAAAAGAAAATTACTATGCAATTGTGTCCGCGTCGCCGCATATTTGCGACTTTATTCTTTCTTCCTTATTAACATGCTGCAATATCGCATAGAGTAAAGGCGTTCACATTTGTATTAAAATGAAATTGTTCTTAGTATTTATTGGACTTGCTCGTCCAACATTACGTATTCAGTGTTCATGGCAAACGTAATTAAACGTTTGGTCTACAGTCTAAAGGCAGTCGGTTTGACGGGGTAAACAATTAGTCGGTCGTGCTGGGAAGTTTGTTATCGTGACTCGAAACAGGGCTTGCTTCAGGACAGGCTCGGGACCTGTCGACGATATGCTCCAGTGATCCATTCGACTCGGCAGGTGCGTATGACGCAAACAACAACATTCTTCAACCACGACATTGCCATAATACTTCAGTACAGAGAATTTCATTTGTTCAAAAGGCCAGTACAACTTTTTACATAGATTCAAAGTTTTATGTTTACCAGGAAATATGAATAGTAATGCCTATTTGATTAGTTTATTAAGCGTTTTATTCAATACCATTTTGGTAATAAAAGTGTTTAACAAAATGTACCGATCAAATGGGATTTATTTAAAAAAGAGTCGATTATAAAGAAAGTACACGCGTGCGAACAAGCTACTATTAGCTGAATGTAAGGAAATTCTTTTAACGAATAAGAAATGTGTATATTCATCCACTCTAGTAATTGCATTAGACTCTGTAACATTGAACAGAGTTTGATCTTGGTTAAAAAACAAAATACTTATATGTTCTTTGGAAATAGGACTCTGATTGTATATTTTATATTAAGTCGTAACTCGTAGGTCTACTCTACATACATATATTACTCTACTTGCATATTAAGTGGATTTAAGTTTTTTACGAATAGATCAGTTAGTAGATATTATAAAGAAGCTAGATACTAACCGCAATTCACTAATTATTTATGATAGTATCTCGTAAAACATATCCCTAAAATACATTAGCTGCGTATTTTCCATCGTGTTATACCGACAAATAGTTAAAAATCTATGTATTCTCGTCATTGTTTTACATCTGAGAACAGAGTTGCGGTTATGCGTGATACGCCTAATGTCATAAGATTTGTATTTTACTTGTTGATAATCACATATTTTATAAAATTTACGTAATTTTGCAAAATTCAAAAAAATATTTAAATATTTTGTAATAAATAATATCCGCTGACGACTAGCTAAAGAAAATACTTCCTAATATTTCAAATGAACGACGAAATATTTTGACTTAATAATTATTATAGGAATAGTTTTCAAAGTTATAATTAGATGTATGCATTATCACTTACCTCCATTGCCTGCATTTGTGATGGTCACCCAGAAATCGATTGTTTTCTCAGGCCCGAGCTCCTCATAGTCCCACTTCTTTTTAACTTTCACTACACCACTAGGTTCGACGGTTACCCAAGGATTTTCGTCACGGATCTTAAATGTTTCGCGATCTGTTTCTTTTTCAAGGGTGAATACAGCCCTTCCCTCTACCTCGCCGTCGGCCTCAGTAAATTCAATTCGCTTTGTTGGTCTTACTGCGCGAGTTACTCGTCGCTTATCTCGGTGAAGTATCGGCAACTCTTTTCGATCGAAAACAACAAATTCCAAATAAACCCTTGACGGTTGGCTTTTGCGCGGTGGAGAGCCAGTGTCGTGAGCAACAACTCTCAATTCTGCTTCATGACTATCCGGTTCATCTGCTAATATCAGCTCCCCTGTTTGAGGCACTATAACCGCGATATTGCTAGGCGTCAACAGCGAATAATATAAGCGGTCACCATCGGCATCATGAGCGATAACTTTTCCAATGTTTGAAAACCTTTGCCAACGTGCCGTTCCGTTTGGACCATTTTCATCTGGAGTACCATTAACAGAAAAATAATATATATCCTGTTCAAAATACGGCTCATGATCATTTTCATTAGCAACGTTCACTCGGATCGGGAGACTCGCTTTGCTTGCTCCATGCATATCAGTTGCCTGAACAATGAGGTCATACGTATTTTTCTCCTCAGCATCTAAAGTTTTTGTAGCTATTACCTCAACATCTCCATCAGTTATGACAGACCTCACTTCAGGATTGAATTCTCTATCTCCTTTAGCTCTCAAACCAAAGGCGGAGCCTTCATTTCCTTTAATTATTTTATAAGCGATCGGACCAACATCAATCAACGCTGTTGCTCTTACAGGAGGTAAGTCCACCACAGATCCCAGTGGAGCATTTTCTGGAATCTCTCCAATCAACCCATTAGTCGTACTAAAATGCAACATTCTTCGACGATCCATTACATAAAGATGGACTGAATGTGCAGAGCTACTATACGGTGTTTGCTCCAAAACGGCAAGGTTTATGGGTTTATTCAGAAGTGGTGCAAGATCAGCAGTAGTCATGAGGATGCCATCATCCAGTAAAGTAAAATATGAAGTAAAATCTGGATCAAGCAGTGTATAGCGCGAATTGTTTCCAATAAAATGCCGGACTGTATGTCCAGGGCGGACGTCGTGTGCCAGCAGGGTGAGCGCGCGCGCCTGCAGCACCATGCTCAGGACGCAGAGCAGCGCTCCTCCCGCCAACACAGTGCGCGCCATTGCTTTCCTTTACACAATTCACTCAGCCCAACATTTCACACCTACCAATAAAACAAATCAACTTATTTAGATAGGTACTCATACCAATCAAATTTAAAAACAACAGCTATAATCTAGTCTAATAAATTAAAAGTACATTTCATAATTGTCTAATAAGTTTTCAGACTTCCTTTGGAGTCAATTTAGTGAATAGAACCACTTATTATATTGTAATTGGTGGATGTAGAGTTCGTACAATTTAAATTAAATTTCGAAATCACAACATAGTGCACAGGCAGTATAAATATAGCTATGATTATAGACATACGTCAAATTTTAAAAAATCTAATGTAATGTTATATGAAAATATAAAGTGTATGTTCTGCCGCGGTATAAACTTCAGAGCGTGGAAGGAACGTCGGCGGCGGTGGCGGTGGCGCGGAGACGGCGACGGGCGCCGGGCGGCTCACCGTAGGGCGGCGAGGCGGGGCACACACATGCGAAGCTTTATTTAGGCGGCAGGCGGCAAACGCCGGCGTCTCGCGGCGCGCCGACTGCTGCCGTCGTCGATCAATACTCTCATTGCGCCGCCGCGCGACGTTCCACACGCCAATTTGAACTTTACGTGCCCTCTCGTTCACGACACGCCATCAAATATTCACACACTCATTTTTCTGAATAAAAGCGCACTGCAACTCTGCTAAACTTAACACGTTCTACATCCACCAATAGATCGTACATGAAAACACGCTGCTGAGACATGTTTCAGTTGATTTTTATAAATATTGCACAATGCACCACTATACACACTGTGCTTGATGGTGTTGAAATATAGAATAAGCTCGATCAATCCACAATAATCACAAGAAATATAATTTATACTATCTACTTATTTATTATTTAGATATGTGTTCAGGAGCGGTAAACATGTGGTCTAAATGTAAACAACTCAATAAATCACTCAATTTTCAATGTATTACACGTAAGAAACTATTATCACTAATTCGTTGGCACAGTTTTAATTTACCACACAACAATACGTACTTTATCGCAAAGAATAAGTGAATATCGATATCGAAGCGTTTGACAGGTGCGCACCGACAAGCGTCATGCAACCAAAACACAACGGCGTCGAGATGCGACTGGCTGCGTGAGGGAGTCGCAGCGCGCGCGCGTATCGAGCGCACTCCGCCCGACCCCCGCCACCCCCGCTAGTACGACCCCTGTCTGTCCCAGCTACTGAAAGGTTTTTAGTTCTTAGCTTTCACCCCTCCGTCACGCCTTTACTACAATACTAGCTACACACGCGCTGAATGCTATTATATAATTTTGTAAATAATTAATTAGAATGATTGCAAACAATACACTAAGGATTTTTCTTGAAAGTATTCTAAGTGAAATTTCAATAGGAACACGAAGTAGCCAGGTGGTCGCATTCGTGCAGTCAGCAATCCGTATAATGATTGTTGTAATAAACAACAGTAGTTAAACATTTGACCCGATTAGTATTCCAATGAAAATGGGGGGTCAAGTAAGCTCTTATTTCATTTTAAAGTACCTTTGACAATCAACCTTATTGTTAAGGTATAAAATATAGTATGTGTTATATAAGTATTAAAAATTTTAACTGCAGTAGGGGCCATAATACACAATAATGATGTTAAACTGATCTAAATATTATAAAATAAAACAAATAAATAATGGAAACATTTTATATTAAAACAGTAATATCATAGACTAGTATAAAAATAGCCAAAGCTACAGCACTGAGCAATCTTTTGTGACATTTTAGAAAATAGTAAATAAAAATATTCTTCATTATGAATACCATATAATAGCTATAGTCTATACATACAACATTAATACAGGCTGGTTGCACTAGGTGCGGAGACAGCTCATGGTAACATTTGTTACCATAAAGTCATAACTAAATATGATGAGTGAACTGCTTGGGAGTTACATTATCATTTGTGTTCTTGTATCTGATTTCTTTGATTGTCAGTTGTTTCCCTTGATGTATTCTCTGCAAGTGGCTCCTCATGTCATATGACCTTGAGAAGGAGCGGTGACACACAGGGCATTGAGTTTTTCCAGCATGTGCATCTTTATGCAGAGTCAGAGATGTGGGATGTTTGAACCCTTTAGGACATAACTGGCAACGGAATTTGGCAAGGTCTGATTCTGTAACAAGAAATATTTTATAAATAAAAAACTATAATTCAAATATTAGTTTACATTGTTATGAGAGGCGATTAATTATATTTTTATTTTTGTTTATTAAATGGTACAATATTTTCATGGTTGAATGTAATGGTTTATTGAAATGTAATATCTATAATAAACTGCTACATTGACAATTCTCAAAATGTCCTCTCTGTAAAGAACAATGTATTATTCTACCTAACCTCCAAGGATGAGTCATTTGTTAAAGAATGTGTAAAATTACTTCCCTTCATTTGGTTGGTTCAGTCTGTTGAATAATATGAACAAAATTAGAGGATATAATTATTGTGAACACAATATTCCACATTCAGGGAAAATACATTAACAAATACCACTCTTCTTCCAATAAGTATTTCTATTACATTTGGTGTTATTCACATCATGGTCATTAAAATGATTATTAGTAAAGAAAGTATTGGAGTAAATGTTACAGAAAGCATGTAATTATAACTTTAAATAGTAAAGTAACAATTTACACTCAATTTTAAAATGAACAATCAATTACCAGAATTATTTTTTTCTGATAAATCTTCAACTGTGGTGGAACTGGACTGTGCATCAACCTGCATTTCCTCAGCGGGTGGAGTAATAGTTTTTACTTTTGAGCCCATATTGTCATCAGTTTTTGAGGTTTCAGGCTGTATTTCATTCTCTTGATCCCCAATATTCTTCATTGGACTTGCTTGTGGAATGTACTCATCTCTAGTGCTAGCCGCCGGTGCCAAATTTATAGGCTCATCAGACAACACAGGCACTATATCTTCAACAAATCTACTTGTTTTGGAACTTAAGTCTAGAGAGGCATTGTCAGTTATCCTTAGTGTACTCTTAGATGAGTCATCATCTGCATTATCCGTCAAACCCTTAACTTCTAAAAGCTCGGCAGTAATAAGGAATGACTCCAATTGCTCTTGGAATATGTTCACCTCACCATGGTACATGAAGTTGATGATAGCATTCAGGTCCTCGAACTTAAAGTTTCTGAAAATGATGACAGGATGCTGGCAAGGATTTTCTTTGAATATTTGCTTAAAATAATTACTGCAAGCGGATAACAACATTTTGTGGGCTTTGATTTTACCACCATCGCAACAAAGCGTGACGTCTACCAGGTCATTCTCAAATCTGAGAACATTAAACGCTTCTGTTACATGAGACACGTAGTTGTTCCAACGTAATGAGAACTGCGGTGCATTATTCATTCTATAACGAAAATGTACACTGTTACGAAAACAAAACCCCAAAATTTTCGTCAGTCCACTTGCCAGATAATGAATGACTTAAGTATGACATTGACAGACGACACTCCACAATCAACAGATGATAAACTTTTTTCCCTTTGGCCATGCGTGTTTTGCGTATGTACTGGGACTAAAAGAAGAAATAAGGCTTTGGTTTTGTTATAAGCTAGGTTTTATATATAAGATCGGATACGGGGTAAGATCGTATAACGAAAAAATACCACGAATCTATGGTTATTTTATAGTTTAAGATATGTAGGCACCTACGCTGTCTCTTTTTGCCCCATCCTATATACCACAGTTGATGCTACGACCAAGAACAGGTGCGCTATGTGCATTGAAACAAAAAAGATGGAATTCGCTCTTCTTAACATTTTTGAGACTTCTGTTTGATTTTGTGGACCTTATCATACTAGCATTAGAAACGTTATTAGAACGGAGTCCGAACTTACCCCGCGAAGGTCCGATCTTTTCTAAGAGTTTTAAATTACTATACAGATATTATCATCTATTTTTAAGGTTACACAGAGAGAATTGGAAGATGATTAAATTATAACATAAATTAGCATTAATAATAACCAGTTTCGTGTATAAAATGTTGGTAACGCTTAAATATTTTATGAGAAAAAAAATATTTTCGAGACTCCTCGCAACACACCGAAAAACCGTCCGAAATTAGCCTAACGCACTCTACTGCAGTTTCATCAACCTCACTACGTCAACTACATAACATGTTCACGTGGACAAAATACTAAGTAGTTGTCCATTCCATAAAATATTTTGGACTTTTCGTAAGCGTGAAGGCTGACAGTAAAGGGTTTTTGTCTAGACCCCTAGAATCTTTTGCCCAGAATATACTTACATTTTGTAACTCAGTCCACTTCTTTCCGTTTACAATTGCTAAATTCATTTTATACCTACTTGCTATGCTTGCGCTATTGCGTTTTTGAGGTGGGATTTGCTGCTTACCACTAGTTACTGCACACTATTTAAATTTGTCCCACATATTATATTATGGTGCATTTTGCCTCTATGATTTATTAGCATTCGCCCACAACTCCATCCGTGTGATAAAGTTTTCCTTATTTAAGGTCACGCTATATACTTTCCCGGGATAGAAAGTTTCCTATGTTCTTCCCGGGGTCTCAAACTATGTCAATATCAAATTTCATCTAAATCCTTTGGGTAGTTTTTTCAGTTAAACGCGCTGAGACAGGCAGACAGATGCGGCGAGGAACTTAGTTTTACAATTATTTTTCTTTTCAACCTTTTAAGAGGAACTAAATATTTTTTTCATTACTTTAACCTTTTACTCAGCGCATGCAACGGAAGTTCTCAAGAGGAATAAATTTTCTCCGTTTTTGCATTTTTTTTATTGATGCTACGATCCTATTGGTCATAGCGTGATGTTAAAACATCCGATAGTCTTCCCCGATAAATAAACTTTCCAAAATTAAAATATTTTTTCAATTCGAATTTATAACTCCGGAGATTAGCGTGTTTAATATTTACTTAGCCGAAGAGTTTGTTTGATAAATTAATTTGGGAATCTCTCTATCTATATATTTAGGGTTTTTACATTTATTTATTAGAAAAATTAACATAAAACTAAAATAGTAATTATTACTTACTTATAACAAAAATTGTACTAATTTACGAAAGAGAATAATTTGAATAAAATTAACAAATAATCAAGAACACAAAAATAGCTAGCGAAAAGATTGTGAACGTCCGTCCGATCCAACAATTAATTAATGACAGCTAAAACAAATATATCGACGACGCAATGGTCAGCGCGAGCTGGCCATTTTAAACCAAAGAGGATATAATCCTACGTTATAGTTGCAGCTAAACTACGCCTCCCGGTCTTCTAGAAGAATTTGGTAACTATATATATAAAAATAAATCCCTATTTCCCTTGGTCACGCCATCACGAGTAAACGGCTGGACCGATTTCACAAATTTTTTGTTGTGTTTGTTATTGTCCGGAGAAGGTTCTTATGAAAGAAAAAAATCAAAAAATTGCGCGGAAAATTTGAAAATTTAAGAAAACTTAATAATAATATTAATTTTATATACTTAAGGCGATACCTCAAGGTCCATTTTCATACATTTTGTTTCACCTTTAATCTGGGTAATTAAACAAGTATTGGCAAGTAAAGAATTTAAATTCACGTCTAGTTAGTGATTAGTTCTCGCAGTTGAAAGAAAAACGTAAAAATAATATGCATGGATATTTCTGCCTTTAAAATTTCGTCATATTAAATTAATGAAACAAAATGTATGAAAATGGACCTTGAGGTATCGCCTTAACTGTCGATTGTTTGAAATAGCTGTCAGCGATTGACAGTATACGCGCTGCAAATTTATAGACGGGACAACGTATGTAGGGTCAGCTAGTATATTAACTATATTATATAACTCTCAAAATATTATTCACTCAGCCAAACAAATTTTTTAATACATATAAAGACTGGAAAATATCATTTTTTGAGTATTTTTGTGTTCTGCTTTTCAAAACTTGACATTAGCAAACTTTGGTAGAAACGATACAGCCAATCACATCAAATTCGAATTGTCGAAATATGTCAATATTTGTCTCTGATATAGTGTTGCAGAATCATCGATAGTTTGACTATCTTTGACCTCGAAAACTACTCAGGATATCGTTTGGATGGCCTTAAATCAACACTGTCGATACTATCGATTGCACCGATAGCGCTCTAACTGCTATAATGTTGATAAGAGTAATACTATTGATATTATCGATAGTAATACATAGAGTAGTATCGATAGTATTGCAAAAACCATTCGTTTTTATCAAAATCTATCGATATAGCAATACTGCCGAAAAATTACTGGCTATCGATAGCACAAAACCATCGATACTATCTAACATTATTATCGCTGTTATCGTATTATGTTATTGGAGAGCTATCGATACTATCGTTAGTGTAGACACACAAATCGAATCAACAATATTGACATTTGACAATAATCAGAGGCGGCCTTAGGGGGAGGCGAACCGGGCAACCGCCCGGGGCCTCGCGCGGTACCTCTCTGGATCGTTTTTTTGGACGATCTTAGCGACGAAACTGTTAAAGCAGGGGTACGTTTTTTTTATTCTGCCCGTCTCGCGTCTGGTTCTTTTAGCTTTCCCCTGGGGCGTCGCGTCCTTTAAGGCCCCCACTGACAATAATATCAATAGATTATTGGTGCTATTGATTTCACCTTGATAATCGATATATAATCGATTATAAACTATCGATAGCATACTATTGATATGCAACACTACTCTGATATACATACTACGGATTGCAGAAATGTCAATCTATATTCAGCAACAAAGAGAATTATAATATGTTCAGCAATCAGCTGAATGAAATCACTGATGTTTAGCGAGTGGTGATTGCACCACATTAATGAATAATTATTATCTATAATTGTGGTTTACAGTTTCTGTATAATAAAATTGCTATTCATAATATCAAAGAGTATTAGACTCAACACGAAAATTCTAGTGTAACTTCATATTGATATTTTAGTGCTAACCATGGTATGATCACATCTTATGTTTAAAATTTAATGTTATCTATTTTATTGTCATTATTTATGAAATTTAATTTTCACTTGTAACCACTTTTTCAGCACGGCCGAGTGAAAGTAAGAACTTCTGAAGAAGAAAAGGCACGAAAAGATAAAGAGAAACAAGAAAAGCTGAAAGTTTTTAAAAATGCTATGCAAAGGATACAAGAGAAGGTAAAGATGTCTTTAATATGGTTCATTAGAAGATGGGTAGAATTTGAACATTGTAATTTTCTAATATAAAAATTTTGGCACAAGAAATCATTGTTTAAGTTTTAATAAAGTTCTTGAAAATAAGAATAGAAATGTTGATGACATGATTGAAAATTTTGGAACTGCAAATACTCAACACTTAGAAGTAGAATAATGTTTTGTGTGTATTAATTTCAGAGAAAAAACTCTGAGTTGGACAAAGAATTGCTTGAACTCAGTGGAAAGGTATTATCATCTAATCCTGATATCTATACATTATGGAATATAAGAAGAGAAATATTGAACATTTTTAGGTATTTATAAATTTTCCTATTTATAGATTTTAGCTGTATTTTACGACAATAATTTTACAGAAATTTAATGCCTTTAGAAAGTATCATACATTCACTGGATAAGTTCAGACTTCGTTCTAATAATGCTTTGAATGCTAGTATGATAACGTTCACAAAACCAAGTAGATGTCCTGATCAGTATTAAGAACAAAATTCAACTTTTTGTTTTCTTACACACGGCACATATTATGTTCTTGGTTGTAACATCAGCTGCGGCATATAGAGTGAGGCAAAAGAAATGGCATTGGTGCTTATGTAGGTCAAACTAAAATTTTACGATAGCTTTGTGGTATGTTTGCTTCTCAAAATTTTACCACAGTGCAATCTTAGCTGAATGCACATAAGTTATTTGCACTGTCTGAGATGGTTTGACTCGTTGATTAAATTGTGCTTCTACAAACATACATAACATCACGCATTTTATCCCCGAAGGGGTATGCAGAAGCGCAACTAGGGCACCCACTTTTCGCCAAGTATGTTCCGTCCCATGATGTGATAGGGGGCGAGCCTATCGCCATATCGGGCACGAATTCCAGACTCCGGGCTGATACTGAGCAGAAAAACCCAAATATCACTGCCCGACCCGGGATTCGAACCCAGGACCTCAGAGTGCTATTGTACTGGACATGCAATACAACTACGCCACCGAGGCAGTCTTCTACAAACACTGTCAATAAAATATAAGCAATGCGTTGAGTTGGTTAAATTTTAGTTTGTAGCTTGATGAATTGGTAATGATTTTGTTTTGATTTGCCAAGATTTCAGATATATTTTAAATTTTTAGATGCTGATGGATCTTGTCTTTCACTTATATCAGTAATTATTTTTTTTTACAGGAAAGATATTGAAGGTGAAGAGATGTCTCAAATGTATGATGCAGAGCTACATTTAACTGAATACTGTTTGAAAGTTAATCCAAAATCATATTGCGCATGGCATCAAAGAGAATGGGTGCTTACCACCAGAGCAGATCCTGATTGGAACAAGGAATTATCTTTATGTAATCTCTACCTCAAGTTAGATGAAAGAAATTGTTAGTAATCTTAATTTTTTTTACTTCTTTTCATTGAACTTTTCAAGCATTTTCTTTTATTAACCAACTTCAAAAGAAGAAGTTCTCAATTTGACTGTATTTTCTTTGTAAGTCTCTTGTTACTTCAGAACTTTTGGCTGGGTGAAACGATTTTGATGATTTTTTTTTAATTTGAAATCTGGTGCTTCCTTTGTGGTTCCATATTAATTTCATTTTTGTTGGATCCTTGACTTTGGAGATACATTAGATAAATCTTTAAATGATGTTATCAACTATGATGTTAACATAATAATATACTGATTTTTACTAACACAATTAAAAGCAAAAAATTAAAACATTTTAATAACAAATTATAGCACCTTCAAAAACTAAAAATAATTTATTATTACCTACATATAGAGGTTACTTAATTATTTCGTTTCCAGTTCATACATGGGATTACCGAAGATTTATTGTCAGCCAGTGCAAGCCTCCTCTTAAAGGGGAATTTGATTTCACTACTGAGAAGTTGTATGACAATTTCTCAAATTATTCTGCCTGGCATTATAGGAGTAAAATGTTAGTAGAATTGTATCCTGATTTACAAGGTAATAAATACCTATATTGATTTTTAGAATAGTGTACTGTGAGCTTGTATGTATCTGTTTTTTTCTACATTATAGGAGGAAGACCCATAGAAGACAGCCATCACAAGCATGAGTTAAAGATGGTACAAAATGCTGCATTTACTGATCCTGACGATACTAGTGCTTGGTTTTACCAGAGATGGGTATTAGGTAACATATTAACAAGGTTATAAAAATTACCATTAGAAAATATGAATTTCACTTGTGGTAGGATATATTTTATGTTTGGACCACCATACACACGTTGTTAAAATTTACCATAGTGGCTCACATATGTGTGGCGCGTTCTGGTAACGGTCTGTGTATATCCGGTTCTAACAGGCCGCCATAATTGTGTCAATTGCCGAGGGGTTATCATCTCTCGTCAGTCGACGTTCTATACAATCCATCAGGCGCAGTTGGGTCACTTTCCTGTTGCTATATAAAAAAAACGGTCCTAGCTAAAAATATAAATAAATACTTTTTGCCTTTTAACTGTTTTTTACATATGGGTGTGATGTTAGGCAGATACTAAGCAATAATCAGCATTTTTACTTAAATATATTACGTTTTATTATAACAGGTGCTGTTAAAACAACAATATCTTTAGTGGTCTACACAGTCACACCATTTAAAACTACCTTTGCATTTAGTAAAGATGTTAATGAAGAGTTTGTTATGTCGAAAACACGTCTATATGTAAATAATGAAATAGTGACTGGTGAATGGAAATCTTGTGTTGGTAATCAATATGACTTGCTGTGGATATTTGATCATACTACCCCAATTAAAGATGATCTTGATGTCAAGGTTTGTGAGGTTTATTTCAGTACTTACGTCAAATCAATCTATTCCTAAATTAAGAATACTTGAGCATAAGCAGGTTTACCATATAATAAAGAAATTAAGGTCGAGACATTAAGAAATAACTAATGCTGTGAGATTATTTTATAAGTATGGTTTCAATATTCTTCCTTCGTTAGTCTATTTGAACCCTACTCCAATTACCATTAAGTGTCATAGGGTCACTTTGCCACTTACATACAATAAGAAAATATGTTAAATTGTAGGTCGAGTTTGAGAAAGAAGATAAATGTACTCAAATAATTCCTTGTACAAAATATGGGAACTCCACATACATAGGCAAGAATGAAGTAAGTTTTCAGAGGCAATATTCGCAAGCTGTTGTTGAAGAATTAAATAATCAATTAGAATCCTGTCGGCAATTGTTAGAAATGGAACCAGATAGCAAATGTGAGACTTCTTTAAATTTTCTGTTATTTTCTACCATATACTATTATATGTTTTCTTCCCATATAAGTCAGTGATCAAAATTCCTTGTGAATGAACATCTATTTGAGAATAAAATACCCATTGTTCTTTTTCGGAATTATGATGCAACTTTACATCATATTTTATCTAAATCTGTTCAGCTGTTTCTACATTACTTCAAGCGTAAAACATTCAAATATCTTAGTTTGGCTTTTAAGATGTAATTTTTTTAATGGTATCCTGTTTTCTGAAGTCTGAAAATAATTTTAATATTATTCTTTTTTCAGGGACTTTACTTACTACCACAATTGTTCTGTATTGTATTGATGCAAAAAAATATCATAAAGAGGTGATAAAAAATCTGCATCTATTGAAAGTAATTGATAAACTGAGGGCAGGTTACTACGACGATTTAATAACAAAATGGAGCATTGAGGAGCAATTGTGCTTAGATTTTAAGACAAATGAATGTAGGTTATTCAAAGTAGCTTTTGATGAACGTATTTCATGCCTCCCACATCTGCAGTATTATAGTTACTGTGAGGAAATTGATTTGTCTAATCAAAACTTGTCATCAAAGATATTGCCATCTTTAGTTGTGCTTCAACATTGTAGAGTAAGTTCTTATATTATTTTGTGCTGTAATGTTATATAATATCATATTATAAAGAAACATTTTTATTGCAGAAGTTATCCTTGGAAAACAACAACCTTACAACATTGGGAAACTTCCCTTCCTTGGATTTAAGAGAGCTCAATTTAAAAGGGAATGTTAATTTAGCCAAAAATGAAATTGAAATGCTTAAAGAGAAATATAATTATAAGATTATTTATTGAACCATAATCTAAAATATGTAGTACCTGATTAATTCAGAGATTTAAAGTAATATACATAGATTATGTAAAAGAACACTTACAATATTTTTGCACCTACAATAAGTTTCTTTGTACTAATTTTATATGAAACACTAATGGTTGATTCCTATATAAGATCTTAACAGCTACTGTCCGATATATAGCAAACATGGACCAATCAGAATAAAGTTTGTTAACATGCCTACAGATGAGTTATTTTGTTAAGGCGGTGCTCCCAGCAAAATGGCGCGCTAATCTTATTTCTGTAAGATATCTATTCAAAATTTATAATACATAAACAAAAAATTAAACCCCATATTTCAACTATATGATTTTTTTTACTTTTTAACCTTTTTTTTAGTGAAGATATCACGTAATTAGTCCCATAAATGCCACTACATTTGTTGATTTGGTGCATCTCCTAAAGTGATCATCATTTTAAATTGGAACCAATACTATTAGGTAGACAATTAAAGAACACCAAAATTCAGTTTTTTGAGAGAATTATTCGTAATTTGGTACATTCCCCTTTCATCACTCGTGCGCCGTAAATGTATGGTATGAATGCTTAAGGTAATTTGCTCGGAGGAGGGCCTTAACGCGTAGCTAGCGGTTGGGATTATTTATTGGAATCGACCCTAAAACTATGAAAAATTATCTTCACAAAAAGTGAGATTCAAGAATATAATTATAATGGGACCAATTCTGCAAACACTAATTACATATACTATTAATAAGTTGCTAAACTGATACTCTCTCCATGGTGTATAACAATAAGTAATATAATAGTTCATTCTTAAAATGGCCCTATATTTTATGCTTACAACTACAGTAAATAAATTTACTCTAAATTTTACAATCCTCTCATTGATTACAATCAACTTCATTGAAGATTATTTAACAGATGTTTTATACAATGATTTACTTTATACATTATCTATATTTCTATCGTGTTTAAGAATAACTGCAATGAACATACACCAAACTTGCAAAAAAACGTTTACATAGATATTTATAAAAATATACTGTGTCTTTTGCATACAAATATTTTTTTTCTTAACATCCTATTATTGCTATTTATTAAATGGGCACTAAGCTGTATATTTGTCAGTAGCACAGCAAGCACCAGGGGCGTCGGAGAATTTAGTGGCATTCCTATTTGTACCAGAATGTGTAAAAAACATATAATGTTTCTACATAGATTGAATATAGTATATATTTTTCGCAAATATTATAGTAGCATAGATCACTTTAATTATTTTAGAATGAACAAGATGCATGATGCTTTCTCTCTCACTTTATGCATTGTGATTTAGCAGGAATAAGTGGATAGAAAGCAAATTGATTATATTATTGAGTTCTGAAATTTTGTAAAGAAGATATTGGGAATGAAGCATAATTAGAAAATAATAATGACTACATTCATTCTATGTCTGAAACCAAACCCACAACTAATGTAAAATATCTAGAATATAATACATTACTATTAGTGTAACTGCGTTTAAAACTGACATTAAGATTATTAATGATATTTGTAAATAAAAATTAGTGAAAGGTATCCATAAACATCTTCGGTGGAGCCCCTGTTGCACTTTTTTCAGCTATGAAACTGTGCACAATTATGAACACCTCATGTACAATCACAAAAAATAGTCTTCATCAAATTCATGTTTTCAGTTTGCACTATTAATCACTCAAATTTTAATGTAAGTAATAAAGATATTGATGAATTTATGTTCTTGTTTCATCTGATGCTGCAAAACTTGATTTTAATTTGATTTGGGATTCAATGCACTTGTTACAGTTTCATGAACCAAATGTAATAATACATCCTCATCCCAGTATAACTTCCCACATGATTCACACAACACAGCTGGTTTATTTGATGCATACAGTTTATCCACATTAGTTATTTCTATTGGCACATCCTTGCTTGTCTTGCAAGGATTAATAGTTTCAAGGGCAACAGGTTGATATAAATCATCACAATCTGAATCACTTAGAAAGTTGTCATAATTTGGATCTTCATCATCCCAGTCATATGTATATTTTGTCTCTGTGTTACCATTTGGTACAGTCATATAATCATCACAAAGTTTTTTTACTTCATCAATATTCATTTTTGTCAACTCCACACCATTGCAATTAATACATATACTAAAAAGATCACTTACCTTAACCATTAAATTAAAATAATTAAAAATTCTTTGTAACTGATCCTGGACACTACCTTTACCTACATCTAATATAGAATTTTGTGGAAAATTAATAGTAGGAGTACATTTAAATTTGCTTAATAGAATTAACCGTTCCTCTGATATGGCCAAATTAATAATATCATGCCACAACATTGATTTTGACATAGCCAAAGTGTCTATTCCACAATATCTGATGTAGACCATTAGCTGTGTTAATTCAAAATCAACTAAAAATTTTATCTCCTTTGGTGATCTTGTTTGTATAGGTAAGAAGTTGGATTGTATCCTCTCTATAACTTTAGGCTTTTTTGTAGATTTCTTTTTGTTTTCTAGCATAACATCATTGCATATTTGTTCAAAATTTAAACCTTGTTCATAGCACAATGTTTGAAGACATTCATAAATTTCTATAAGAACATATGCATCAAGAGCAGCATAAAGAATTTGGGTTTCTCTTAGTGGTCTTAATTCCCAATTGGAACACTGTTCTGATTTTTCCAGAGGCAAACCGAAACATGATTGCACCAGACAGCTGAGGCCATTACCTGCATTGTCACACTTAACTGGTAAATTTAGTTTATTATTAAGAAGTGTTTTCCATAACACACATAAGTCTAATAAACCTTCTCCTTTTAGTTTTATATTTCCCAAACCATTTATTGAAGTTTTCAATTCTCTTAAGTCTTGTTCAAGTGCAAAGCCTAGTTTAATGATCTCTGCATTTTCTAAGAAAGATTTATTGAATGCAGACCAAAAACTAGCATATTCCTTTGAGTTCATTATCAATGTGTCTATTAAATACACATTGTATTTTGTAGCAATCTGGACCAATGCAACTTGTGATTGTGTTGCTCCAAATGATGGCTTCCATTCACAATCTAAGCTTACCACAGTATAAGATTTTAAATTTTGTATCAAGTCATAAAATTTCTCAGCTGTGTCTATCAGTATAACCTGATCTCTACTTAATTTAAATTTAAAATAGTCTTGATTATTAATCACATCATTGTCCCAGCTTTCTTCCTCTGGAAGTTCTTGCAAGGACAAGTCTCTCAATGCCAGAGGTAGGTCATGGTCAGGTAATTTTAAATAATCTGCCCATTTGAGTGCTTCATTTTTATCATACTCAACTAACATATCAATGAATTCCTGAGCAGAGCCTACATTTTGTCTTAGGGAATCCTTTACCAAGTCGTCCCATACTGATGAGCTGACATTGTGTTCTTGATATCTCTGGTATATCAAATATTTAAGTCCACCTGTAGTCCTATTCTTACTGAGATTTTTGCATGTCTCAATTGGAATGTTAAATTTATTACAAAGCCGGGCTACCAGTTTGCCTAGAGGTTTGTAATGAATTTTGTCAAACTTCACATTGTAAATTTTATTCTCTTCAATATAATTTTGTACATACTCCCTTAGAGCAAAATTCCTGTCAAGTAGTCTATCTAGGAAAAGTAGCAATGGTTTGACTTGACTTGGACATTCTGATAGATAATCATCAATCATATTATTTTTATCTTGTAAGATCAATGGAAACATTAGGGTTTCAACAGGTATATCATCAAACGCCTCCATAGCTATTACAACTTGAGAGGCTTGTTTGCAGTTATCCTTTTTTATCATGTCTCTTATTATAGGCAGTATAACATGTTTAATTCTTGAAAGCTGGTAAGTATTTACAATCAGATTAAGAAAATGTTGATTTCTTTGAAGTGTAGCAATGTGAAATGCTGGAAGCATAACAGAATCGTCAGGTGATTTTTGACTTGACTGGTACCACTTTAGTAAAGTTTCAATTAAGAAATATGGTAATGACTTCGGCTTGCAGTCCTTGTAGTCTTCACATTTTATTATGAATACAAGAGCAACACGATAGGGATCCAAAATGTTTTCGTAAAATAGAACTACACTGTTTTCGATTGCGACACTCTTCTTCCATGTCTTCCAAGTAGTTTTTAACTGTTCAAACCAATGTATGGTGTGTTCATCCAAATCTACATTCAGACCCATAGATTGCAAAGAGTCTTCCACTGAAGGTAATATTTTGATGGATTGATTTTTCCCCACCAACTCGTTCAATGGTACCTTATCCATTGTGAAATGTGTGAATATATACAATTAATGCATTTAAAAAAGTAACACCGATTATCTTAAACAAGAGTATAATTATAACATAAACCTCAGCTGTTTATTTTGTAATTTGAAGTTTGACAAATAATTGACAGTCGTAATCGCGGACATGACACCTCCCCTACCCATATAGGACGTTTCGTTCTTTTCAGAAATAATTTTCAATTTGTTAATGTTTTTTGTTTATCTGCAACCATTGTATTTGCTGGTGGTAGAATATATTTTATATCCCCCGGGATGGCGACCACAAGGTGTTAAAACCCGCTATAGTGGTCACGTAGGTGTGTTGCGTTCTGGAATCGGCCCGGTTCCAATAAGCCGGCAGTTATGTTTTGACCATCAAGAGGTAATCCTCTCGTCAGGTAACATTCTAGTAGACCCCATTCCACTTACCAAAGAGTTTTAAGAGACAGGACTTAATACAAAGAAATAAAATCGAATTTACATGGCGTATCAATACCAATATCACGGAAAAATACGTCAGGAACGTCAAATAATAATACTACCAACTGAACAAAATACATAGTAGTGAGCACCTTTTATCGATATCGATAAATTCTACTGGGTGGGAATCGACGCTAATGCTATTTTGATAAAATTCATATAATTTATTTTCGAGTCCACATTATCAATCCATCTCACAATATACAGTGAACATTTTAGCACTATAATTACAAGGGTGGACTAAAATGAGGACTCGAAATAAAATGAAAAGCTTTCACATGTTGAATAATAATTGTATTTTAAAATAAAATCCTTTATTCACCATGTAGGCGAATATAGTTGCACTTATGATAGGTCAAGGTACAATGAGAATATTTAATTATAAAGTCAAAGGATGGTGACACTTCTTTGTCGCACTTCTCTTGAAAGATATTATCATTTGTGCAATAATTGTTTATAAAAACATGGCACGGAAATTCAAACATTTCATCAGGAAGTGGATCAGCTTCCAAATTTTTCGATGGTATGGCTGAGTTTCTAAGGCGATTGTTCTTTTATTAAAATCTTTGTTATTAAAGTGAGAACCACACACATATTTCAAAGTATGCAGCTTTTCTATTGGAACATATAACAAATCTTCTTTTCCCACAATCTGAACTCACTTTCGGCATCTGGAAATATTTTTTAATTGTAAATAAATTGCTTATTAAATTATATTTAAGCCTAAAATCATAAACAGTGACCAGGCACATTGATTGCTCAACGCATTTTTAAGTACACACACACACAGACACACACACACACACACAGACACGACTTTAGTATTTTTTGTCCTGATGATCAGTCATCATCTTACTAATATTATAAAGCGTGTGCATGCAATTGTATGTTTATTATTCGTACCCGCAAAAAAATCTAAAATGATTGCGATTAAACTTTGTATGTAGATAGTTAGAATTACTACTTTTTATCACTATGTTCCCACAGAATCTGGACCTAAATGGGTGAAACCACGGAGGGCAAATTGATTAATAAATTTAAACAGGTATCGATATCGATAATCATAACATCATCACTAGTAACATAATGGTAATTAGAAAATGAGAATTTTTATTATTTCTAAGCTACTTTATTTGCGCGATGACTAAAAACATCTAATTAATGCTTACCTGACCTCATCCAATGGAAATTTCGCCATAAACATTCTGCTTTTGTGATTTAATCGACTGGCTCGATCTCCACAAATTTCACACGTAATGAAACGTTTTTTTGGTGGCATGTCTTTAAAACGTATTCACTTACACCAACAAAAACACTTTTGGTATATTTTTACTTGTTTGAATAACAAATAATACAAACATAAATCAATAAACACAAATGTATTCCAAAACGTCAGGAAGTAAACAAACAATAATAATGGCGGTGAGGAATAGAAAGAGAAACTGTACTGAGAGAGAGAGATAGCAGTATCCGCCATTAAATGCCATGTCAATTCCATACAAAAGATTTTTTGTTCCTTGTTGCGCTAGGCTGCCACTTACCACCAGGTGTAAAGGGGTCACTATGCTGTGCCCGTTTAAAAAAAAAACCCATCCTGTGAGCCACCTCTTGATTGTGGATGCAATTCATTACATGGACAATGAATAAGGCTGTTACAACTAATTGTATCGAGAATGTCAGTCCGTAACTAACTAAAGCATGTTTTTTACTACTGGTAAATTTTCATTGAAAGCCATGATGCTAGATTGGGGCTTTTTAATAAATTTGTGGGATTTAGATGGCCAAGGTTCCCCAACCTTGGACATCCAAATCCCACAAATTCGGAACTTTAAAAAAAGTTACCGAAGCAGGACGAAGAACTTAGATGGTATTGTTAATGTCATGGTTTTAAAAACGCATTATCCACGCACTGTAAGTCTTGGGCAAAAGCTTCTTGATGTATTTATGCATAAAATAGTCTAGCATTCAGGGGGTTTTATCAAGGAAATCTGAGAGCTTTAGGGGTTTTTTGACGTATTAATAATTTTACTTTTTGGAGTTGATAACCTTATTATACAAGTGGCAACATCATTATAAAAAAAAGTAAAGTGGTAACATTGCTTTGATTGGAGTGACTTTTGTTTTTCGTTAGATTTTGAGGTTGATTGTTATTGTACTCATACGGGATATTCTTTGATTTTACCTTCAGTTTTTATATTTGTGACTTGGTAAAATATATAACAAGAATGGAGCTATCTGCAGAGGGTAAAACTCCTGAATATATGGCACTTGCTGGTATCAAGTTCAAGCTGAGTTTACCACAGTTCAAAGACAATCCTCAGTTAAAAGAACAGTTATTTCAAGGAATAAAGGTCGGGAACATGGCCCCTTACTACAAAGAAGTATGTAACGATCTTGGTTGGCCATTCGACCAAAAGTTATATGATGACATGGCAAAAGAGAACCAAGAAAGATTATCCAAGTTTGAAGAAGATGATTCAGAGACTCCAGTGTGGCAGGATAGGTAAAGGTTTTGTTATATTATCTCAAGATTATTTAAAAAAACAAAATTATTTTAATAGTTTCCTATTTCAATTATATTTTTTGTTTCATGTATAGAAACATCTATTTTATTAGTCTAGAGAAATTCTGCAATCCTTAGACATGAAATAGAAAAGCTATACTCAATCTAGGCCCCCCGAGCCTTTTCATACTGTATACAGAGCTTTTACAAGTGAATCATTTGAAAAATTTCACTAAAAGTAAAGTTTTTCACCAAGGTCTCTTGAGCTCTATTCTAACGCTATAAGAATAAAGATATATTTTTTAATTGTGAATATTCTTATAAAAATAAAAATAAAAATAATCTTAATTAATTTTTTTTTTACTCATACTCGTAGTGTGCTTTAATAGTATAGATATTTTCATAAAAGGATTGTAGAAAACCTCATGTACTACTCTAATTTGCCAAAATTCACTTAATTTTTTTGTACAAAAATAAAGCATGAACTGTTTTTAATGCACTTTTTACTCAACTACTAATTAATTAAACTAACTCAACTATTGTTTTAATTTTATGTTTCAGATTGGATTACTTATGCTCTATTGGTGATAAAGAGGGTGCTACTACTCTGGCTACAGCAAAATATGAAGACACCACACTCACTACTAATAGAAGGCTAGATGCTATATTTGCACTGTTCAGAATTGCATACTTCCATGGTTGCAATGTAAAAGATATGGGCAAAGCCATTACAAAGGTATTATTCTGTATTTTTTTTTTTGCAGAGTTGTTTTGGGTGATTTTAATAAACAACTTTTTGAAGCAAAATAAAAAAAAGAATGAAAGCAGGAATACAACTAATTTAAAATAGTAAACTGGGTACCTGATATTAAAAAAAAAACATGACCATTCATAATCAGTTGCAACACCACATGATTACAAAGTACTGAGTGACACTCCACCATGCTTGTCATCCTGAGACATAGGATTTTTAGTCCATGGTGCCCAGTAATTACACTGGCTGCAATGTTTTTTGAACCAGAACACAACGTTGGCTATAGATTGCTACATGGTGGCTGGATTAGATATTGAGGTGATATACCAACAAGCCCTTTGCATACTAAGTGTAAGAGACTTACCACCAATATGCAGCTGTTTTCATTAAATATTTTTTATTCTCTTTTTCATTATTTACTAATAATAATAATATAATAATATCAGCCCTCTATTATATACTTGCCCACTGCTGAGCATGAGCCTCCTCTACTACTGCTCTCAGTAGGATTAGGTTCGAAATTCCTATAGAGAACTTCTCAGATGTGCAGGTTTCCTCACGATGTTTTCCTTCAGAGTTAAAGCGAACGATCAATTCACAAAGAATACACACATGATTTTAGAAAAGTCAGAGGTGTGTGCCCTTGGCATTTGAACCTGCGGACATTCGTCTTGGCACTCCGTTCCACACCCAACTAGTCGCTGCTTTAACATTATTTACGGATGTGGTTTAAATACAGTTTTTTCATATTACAGGCTCATGAATTAGTTGACAAAGGTGGAGACTGGAGATCCAGGAACAAGTTGAAGGCCTATGAAGCTATATATTGTCTTGCAGTCAGAGATTACAATCATGCAGCTGAATTGTTCATTGATTGTGTTTCAACATTTGAATCCTATGAACTAGTGGACTTTGGTACAGCTTTTACTTCAAATTAAGTTGTATCTTATATGTTTATGTATAATATATTTTCTGGGATAAAACTTAGAAAGCAACTTATAATATAATAGTACCACTTAATCACTGCAGCAACCAATAGTTTATCTGTACGACGTCAGTGTCACTTGTTGAAAAACTAGATTTGAAAATATAATTTATCCTACATGAGCAAATTACCCAGACAAAAAGTTTCCTCATAGTCTATAGTAATCCTGGACCTTTGTAAAATCACAGTACAGAATTTTACTCTAATTTCATCACAGTTTCTGCATTTACTTTTGGATGTTATATATTTGGATATATTCAAATTATTACATGTGTATTATTATTAAGATTGGAGATGTAGTGTTAAATACCTATATCAATATTATATATAATTGAATATATTACTAACAATATTTTACAGGTACAATAATTCAGTATTGTGTTTTGGCGTGCGCGTTGGCTTTGGAACGCCATGCCTTACAGTCGGCATTACGTCGACAAGGCGCGGCGGTGCAGGCTTTGCGCTCTCGGTTCCCTGAATTGAGGGAACTTGTTGAGTCATTGCATGAATGCCGTTATGCAGACTTCCTCAAGAGTCTTGCTTGGGTAAGATACAAATTGTTTCTTATTTGTATTAATAATTCATTTGATTGAAAATATTACAAAAAGTTTTATATAAATCCTGATATATATTTAGCTGCACCCATTCTTTTTCAGAGGAGTTTTTAGTAGCCATATAAGTCTAAACATATTTAAAAGAATATGATACTTGTGGATGTAGTTGCAGATATTTTTCCACATTTAAAAATGGAAGTTCTGAATTCTGCATTCAAACTGTGTTGGTTGGCTTTGTGTGTAAGAAAATGCAACTTAAACTCTGGATAACTGCCTGTTGTGAATCAATAATTTATAATTCTGCAACAGCAACATCATCTACAAGTTGTGCTGTACAGTGGTAGTTACGTTATCATTGTCTATGAATGGACATAGACATTTTTAATTATTATTGTACGTGAACGGCAAAGTAACCGCACTGCACCTGATCAGAAGTGAAGTGGAGTGTAATAGAATTCCGACTGACAAGAGGTGATTACCCTGCGACAGTCTACACAATTATGCCGGCCTGTTGGAACCAGATATACACACGCTGGTTCTGGAACACGAACCAGTTGCGTGACCGTTATAACACCTTGTGTACGGTGGCCGCTATCCGGGCGGATATGTCTTGTTGCTTTACTAATGACATTACATTGCAGGTGGAGACGCAGATCTGCGTGGACCCGGTGTTCCGGCCGCACTACCAGCACTACGTGCGCGAGGCGCGCATCAAGGCGTACGTGCAGCTGCTGCGCGCCTACCGCTCGCTCAGCCTCGACAACATCGCTGACACGTTTGGCGTCACGCGGGAGTTCGTTGAGGAGGAGATCTCCAAGTAAGTCCCGATTCTGTTTGTTTTTCTCAATATAAGATCTGCGGACTATATTTAGGAAGTATGAAAGCTTTCATTGTGCTGAGGGTTTCTGTCGAGCCACATGCCACTAGAAACATGTTAGTCAAATAGTTTTCGCCTCGTTACAAACATAGCTAAAACCTTAATTATTTTTTAGATTTTTAAGAAACTTATAAAAATATAATTTCAATTTTGTTTTCATGAATACATTTCTATTTAATTCTGTTAGTCATTTATTTTTGTCAATAGCAAAATGTTTTGGAAATAAATAATATTCAGTAGTCAGTTTCTGGCGTGTTTTTTTCTTAAAGAAATCTTAACATGTGCCATGGTGTGTAGGTTCACGACAGCGGGCCGCCTCCAGTGCCGCATCGACGCGGTGGCGGGGTGCGTGGTGACGGGCGCGGGCCGCGGCGCCGACGCAGACCGCTCGCATCTCTACCAGGCTACCATCCGCGAGGGAGATCTTCTCCTCAACCGCGTCAAGAAACTCGCCAGTGTTATTAATTTCTAGTTGCGTGTATTTTAATTGAATATATGATCTTTTAAGCGATGATTGGTTTTTTATTCGATTGGCTGTAGTGTAGGTTTCTGGGAATTGAATTCAATATTGCTCTGATATTTCAGATGTGCTTGTAGTATATAGGGTTGTTTGACATTGCGTTAGTAAATGGAACCAAATCTTCTTGATAATAACAACTTACAAAACGTTACTCGATTCGTATACTTATGTCAAATGAAAGTTTTCAAGAAAATCAATATCGATAATTATTTTAATTTTACACGCCGTAATGTCACTACTACTTCTTTAAAAGCAGCAGCAACAGAACTTTTAGACGAAAAACACTCGCGCACATTCGCACCAAACTACAAAATTATCAAAAAAGTAATGAAAGTATTTTTGGTAAAAATATTCGTTATTCATGGACGATTTTTGCCGCAATTTTAGCAAAAGTAAAGACGAGTATGTGGTTTCATTCATTAACGTAATGTCATAATAACCCTGTATATTTTATTAATAGTGTGAATTTGGAAGGATAATGCGATTTCTTGAAATTGTCCGCTTTTTCAGTTTATGTTAATGGGTACTCATTACAAAATAGTGGGAACTATATTAATGTATGTCAATAAAGGTTTCAATGGTACCATAATACCTAATGTTCAACATTGAAAAAAATATAATAATGCTTACAGTGATAAAAATAAAAAACAAAAATGGGAGAGTGGGGTATAAGGAGAACAAAAAAAAATTAATTAATTATTAGTATAATTGTTTTTTTAAATAATTTGAATACTTTTGGACATTTACATAAACATTTAATAATTTACAATGAATATTTATACTGACATGACATGACACATCATATTCATGACTAAGGACTACATCTAAATACTATTTGCAACTCGATAATAGCTCGTAAGTGCTATGAGAATTTACTCTAGACAACTACATTGTTGCGGAAGGCCTAACGCCTCACAAGCTTTCCGTTAATACTAAGAGTGTATGCATGATTTATAATATATAAATAATTTAGCAGGACATTTATACACAGATACTAGTGTTTCCAAAGTATAAAATATATAATTACAAAAATTAACTGTCAATCTGTAACTGGACTACGGCGACGTTTGCTTAAGTTCATACAAGGGCAATTATATTCGATTATTTCGATGTTTTATCGATTTTAAAACGATCGATGAATAATTGCCCTTGTAAAACATTCGACGAAGCATTAAGAAAATGCATATCTGGAAATAATTGCATTTAAAACGTGTGATTTTGGCGGTCAGTCTGCACAGTGTCGGTAAATCTACCCACATATTAGTATCTATAAATTAAGTACCTAAGTCTTCGTCATAACACCAGTCGCTCACATTTTTACAAAGATATGTTGAAGTATTCTAAAGCAATATAATAGCTATGACTCTAAACACTTAATAACTATGTAGACCTCAAATGCAAATACTTTTTTTTATTAATTTACATGATATGAATATGTCATTAACCTCTGTTACAATAATTAGGTATAGTATATTGAATACTTACTGACAATAGATGGGTAAATTTAATTATTTAACTTCAGGGATACAAACTCAAATATTGATGTAAGAAGAAAATCTCTGCACCAATAAAATTGGGTAAAAATTTCAATAGGTGACTATTTAACTTATAATCAACTATAAATGTTTACAATAGATAATGTTAGATCATGTTGCTTTGGCTCTGTATGTATCGATACAAAATAAGGTCGAATAAATATTTTGGAATGTGGCAAAAAGATAAAATCATGCATATTGCACTCCAGTTGTACAATATAAGAATGTACTAATATTTTTTCAAGTTATAGTTTATAATAATCTATTCGTTCATTACAACACTATTATACAATGTATGTACAATTAATTTAAAAGATATAACTTTATGAAATTATTTAATTTTTGGGATAATTTATAATTTAATCATTCTTGATGTCGTAGCACATTCGACCGCATCGGTAATAGACGAATTCCGATAGCGCTTAAACTAAACGGGTGTTTCCGGTCGGCGAGACACAGCCTCTAATGTGCACTATCACAGAGTAATGACATAAACGTGGAGCTCTCCAGGAGCCCCCGATTGCCCCCGGCCCGTACTCGTGCGGCTGAGTCCTTGCGCATCACACGCTTGACGCTACCTCTCGCACAACTTGCTGCGTGGAACGGACGCTCGGTTCAAGCGACCCGACGATTCCACAACTTCGCGCATTCACTTTAAATTTTAATCTTTGTACAAACGTAAATACTACTGCGGCGCGTGGCTCGACTGTTTCGGCCCGATGTTCGGGATTCACATGTCGCTAGTCATTTGTTTTTTTTCTGTTTTGGAATGTTATCGGCCGTTACAATTTCGAGTGAGTTAAACGGTGAGGCCCTCGGTGCGTGCTGGCGGCGGCAGCGATGCGAGCGGGTGCGTGTGCTGGTGGTGCGGCGCGGGCGGCGAGGGCTGCGCGGGCGGCGGCGCGTGCGGCCCCAGCGCGCCCGCCGCGCGGTACTCGCCCTCCTCGCGCATCTGCCGGCTGCGTTCGGCCAGTTCACGCCCACGCTCCGCAAGCTCCCGCATAGCCGCTTGCCTTTCATCTTGACCTTCCAGCGACGGCGGCCTCTCAAGTGGAGAGGCTGCGCCGGGACGTGCGGGACCGAAATGTCCGAAGCCTAACAGGCCAGGGAATTTTCCGGCTACGCCGTTTTGACCCGCGTTTTGCTGTATAACTGATATCTCGTTTAGCTGTGGGATAAAAACAAAAGCTACTTTAAATTTGAAATCTATAGATAGAAACAATAAAGGTTACAAAAAAAAACAGAATTAATTAGAAAGAATTTAGATTTAATTTAAATTACCTTTTGTTGCATGCCGTTGAGGAATGGCGCGGGTAGGTACGGGTAAAACAGGTCGGGTCGGCGCAGTAGCTCGTGGGGTTCGTGCAGCGGCCGCGGGGGCAGCTCCAGCGACATACGACGCCCGCGCCGTGACGCGCCGCCGCTCCACATATGCGTGCCCATGTGCACCTATAAACGACACACTTACGTTATTACATCGATCGTATATCAAACTTAAAGATACCATAAAAAATGTTATGCGAAAAGGAAAATTACGTATCTAACCTAACCTAACACAACTCAGTGATTCGTACCTTTAGATTCCCTTTGGTAGTGAAGGCCTTCTGACAGACGGCGCATCGGAAGGGTTTGTCACCGGTGTGTGTCCGCATGTGGATTTGCAGCGCCGACGACGACGAGAAGTTCTTGCGGCAAACACCGCATAAATGCTTTGACGATGTCGGCGGTGGCGGATGGGTAGGCCCGCTTGGTACTGTGAATGAAAACAAAAATAAGGTTTTGTGTAGATCGGACCACCAGCAAGCATGTCTGTGACCGTGAAGGGTGAAAAGGCTTCGAAATATTGCGAAAAAAATATGTCTACAACGTATAAGTGTTTAATACGCGAAAAACATAAAGAAAAATCCATTATAAATTAGGTCAAAAGTTAATTTCTTCATCAACGGCAGATGAATTGCGGTATTGAAGCAAAATTAAATGTCGTCTCAAGAAACCGCTACCTTCCTAAATGCAATATAAACTATAGAGTTTAACTTGCATACTCATAGGAGTATACTTCTTGAAGAGTGAACAGTGGAGTGTGCGGCAGAATAGAATGCAGGTAACGCTTTACTGAATCTTACATAAGTAGTTAATGGAAGAAGGCAAAGCTTGTTCGTAGAACACTTACCGACCTGGCATAATACGTAATGATCAAAGGTAATGACTGCATTGAGGTTTCTAGGTTTTATTCATGTCATTGACAAAAGAATTAGGCCTTAAGAATAGGGATGCGCTGGATGTCCTATTTTGCGTTTAGGTTATGTAAGTATATTCAGATTAGGTATTGCTATTTAATGATTTGGTTTTATCAAGTAGGTAAGTACCTGATGGTTTCAAGGTGTTTAGATAAGTTTTTTTTGTGTGTATTATACATTTATTTAAATTTTATTTTATTAAGTTATTATAGTTGACATTTTCGTAATATATCGATTGTGATAGAATTTTAAATATCGTTACATATACTTATAAATAAATGAATTATCATACAATTTGTCATTTTATATTGAATATTTTAATGCATTATTATTCAATTGTGTTCTAGTTTTTCACTAAAATAGATTTTATTGAGATTAACGAAGTGCGCATTAATATTTTTTTATGTCGACCTTTATACATTATTATTTATGTTATGATATATATAAGTAGTATCAACATTAAACTGTTTTAAAATAGTATAAAATAACATGTTAGATCTGCGTCCAAACTATTTCAACCATACTATATCTACTGTTATATTTAGGTTGGTATCTATTGTGTCGCCCAATTATAGACAGTAATAGAAAGGCTTATTTCCAAAATGGTATTTTTTATCTGCCAGCAATAAAGCAACATAATAAGTTTTTGATTGCGTGAACAATCTTTATGATCCGCTTGGGGTAGAGCCCGAGGCCAAAACAAAATATCGACACTTACCACTAGGTCTTTTAGGCAACGAGGGCATGTCAATCGGCGGTGCATGCGTCATCGGCGGCGGGTGGACGGGAGGCGATCGCTTGAGGTCCACTTTGTCCGGAGAAGATCGCCGGTCCGGGCTCGGGTCCCGGGCATCATCCATAGAGGTGCCCGTGGGACCGCCAGGCCCTTTGTCGAAGCCGGGCGGCATATCACGGATCTTGTGCGTCAACATGTGTTGCTTCATGTTGCCCTGGTGGACAGAATTCATAAATTTAATAATATCGAATGATGAATACTAAAAACATGTTATGACAAGCATGTATAAGATATAAGACGAGCGGTGTCTGCGCAAATCAATTGAAAGTTTGCTCTTTTTTCGTGTTAATACAGCGGCTTATATGGAGCTTCATTATGGTGTCGTAATGATAATATAATATTCATAGATAGGTACTAATTAAGACATTTAGGAAATTATTAATTAGAATAAAAATTAAATATGGTAAGCAGATGTCGTTTCTCAATCTCTACATAAAAATCCTTTTAATAGGCAGCCAATTACTGGTTATTTACGAACCATATAATATCTATAACAATTATTTATAGTATCCAATGACCATTTTATGAAATTAATTTAAACAAGCGACGACAATTAACAATTTAATATCCATAAAGACGTAATCAATGACACGTTAAGAATTAATTTGATTTAATGCTTAAAATTTTGTTACCAACCAACGAATATAATGTTTTATAGCGTTTATTATATACAAATCGCATATGCTAGGTGCTTTATGTATTTATTTTTCCTATGCTCGGACGGTTTTCAAACATAAGCAATAGCATTTGATGGTCTATGAGATACCTAAACGATTCTATCATCGGATACTAGCGCATATAGATATAGAAATAAGCGTTTATATGATATATTTCACGCTCAGGCGTCGCTCTTTCATACCGGATAGACGAAGGCGTTCCAGAGGTCCAAAGCAGTGGCGTGCGGCGGGCGGGGTGCGCGCGCGCGCCTACCGCACCGGCAACCGCCGCCACTGCTCTGGAACCATAAACACAGGCACGTTACAGCTACACCTAACCTCTTCACACAACAAACAAACGTCTGTATCAAGGAACTTAGCCCTTTGTACAAATACTGGACGCGTTCGTCAAATGTAGAGATAGAAAATTAAAAAAAAGGCTGAAAACACACATCTATTGTCAAATCATTTTGGGGATAAGCAGAATTACGGATAATGAAATATATCGATACCACAGACACACCATCTTACTAAATTTAATTTATATGATCGTAAATTAAATTTTAGCCATTACATCAGTTGGTTTCGTCCAAACGTTAAGAAATGAAGTAAATAATTTCCAAACATATAAATTTAAAGATATGGTCGACGTTATTGCATCCAAATGTAGGACATCATCAATTTTGTATACGAGACAATAGTGTTAGAAAAATTTTGCATTTTTTCAAAATAACTATTACCTACTTTTTAACACTGGCGCTGCCACATGTTATTTTGTCGAGACCCAAATTAGATGATACATGAAAATTTAGTTTTACTAGTAATTAATGTTTTATTATTATTATTTAGGAAAGGCGTTGAGTTTCGCAAAATGATGTATCTTAACTTATATTAGTTTAAATATAATGTGTCTAATTGTATATTTATTGCCTCAATACATACGAGCCTAGCACGATTGAAGGTCTTAATGAAAATAATTGAATATATAGCCGATCGCAATTATACCGATACAGAGTTCATCTGATTTTGTTTTTCGGTATTAATTTAACTATTCCTATATAATATGTTTTCATTTATAATTTCTCTTACAGTATATTGTATACTACGTATTTCAAAAAACATGTTTTAGACACATAAAATGTATTTATTTTTTATTTAAGTTCAAAGGCTAGTCAAACATCCCCATGAAGTAGAAAGCCGTAATAAATGTCGCGGATTTATTGCAACTTTTATGTACTTTTCAGTTATGTTTTGATAAATTTATTAGCGTTTGGTAACGGTAATTGGAATATGGATATAAAAACTACATACTAAGAGTTATTTACGAAAATTTAGAGGTTAAGTGCAAGCTACTCAGATTAGGATAGCGTCGTGTAACGATAACCAGGACAGTTATATGTAACACGGTTATAATTTTTATATTTTGAAACTCACTTTTAAAGGTTGAATATAATTTTAATTGCATGACATGCAGACGTTTCTCTTGTTGATAACACGACGTTCATAAGTATTTTTATCAATATCAATGTGGTAATTTATATTTAAATATGAGGCCGTACACGACCAAATTCCAATATACCTATATTCTTAAATAGGCAATTTATATGCATCGATGAAATCGTGTTTAACATAATATTTGTAGATAGATGTATATATTTTTCTTTTTAGAAAACTATGTATGTACCTATAAATATAGTCATATGCATTTTACGGACTATAAAATATCCCCATGCTTATCCTTCGTGTGGTGGTGGTGGTGGTAGGTAGAGATGTAACTATTCCATTCATTATTTACTGATTTGATTGCGTACCAAGATGTAGGTGGCGAGTTAATTACCGTACTGATCGCAGATTCCAGATCCGTGTAATTTGCGCGTTTCTCGAAACGAAATCTTCATAAAATTTAATTGCACGATCTGAGGATCAAACCCAGGGCGCTATTGATTTTAAAGCTTTAAAACGCTGCCGCTAGAAAATTAAGGTCATATAATAAAATATTATATTATATAATTGTTTTACTTTATATAATTCAGTCATAATGAATCAGACACAGAATTTTAACCAGTAATCAGCAAATCAGTTGAATATTGGATTCGATTAATATTTTTAACATTATTTTTTAACAAGTTACGAGTTGTGTTTTAATGCAAAAACCTTTTAATATTGAATTATTGATTAGCTTCTTATAAATAGAATTATTAATAAAATTGGCAGTAAGATGCATTTATTCAAATAACCTGCGATAATGTTCGGTAGTCATAATTATTTTGGATTGGATATTAGCATTTCATAAGTTTCTTTAACAAAATAAAATAATATATATATAACATTAAAAACACCGCATTATGAATATTTCCTGATAGTAACTTACAGCATATTATAAGTATATTTATTCACTTTACATTGCGATAATTTATTTAAGCATGTATTTGCTGGCAGCAGATATATTTTGTCGTTCGGAAAGAGAGCACTGTACACATATTAAAAAACCGCAATAATTGCCGAGATTAGACAGTGTACTTCTAGTAAGACGAGTTATCATAATTCGGGCGACTGTCGCCTTCGATGTAATCTATACTTACTAATGTTATAATGATAATGTTTAGATGTTACTGAATCACGGCAAAATGCCTGAACGGATCCCGATGAAATCTAGCACCGAACAAGATATAGTCTAGCATATACACTTTTTAAATATAAGGTGGGACTTTTAAGCCGGAATACCATTACTTGGAGGCGGAGCCACGAGAAAAAGCTAGTGAAGAATAAGAATTTAATAATTATGATTTATTATATTTTGATTCTAATAGAAGGCTATGGTTGTCTGATGTTTGTATATATATATATATATATATATATATGTAATATGTTCTTTATATTCTTTTGATTTTAGTACCGACATTGATTTTTGTGATTTATTTTAAGTATACACTATACGAAATAAAATAAGTGCAATAAAGTTTTAAAACTCTACGGTGACCTTTTCGGGGGCTGATAACTTTATCAACTTTAAACATTATTGTAATACACAACTTCCATATTTGATACATAAAAAGGCCACGTAAAAAGTAATAATGTGTTACGAGTATAGGTAAATCAAGACGTTTTTTGAACTAAGCTACAAATCGATTTTATTTCAGAAGTCATTAAAAAACTATGCATTGTCTATATATGCGTTCACGAAAGTCAATAACCACGTACCATGTAAGTAGGAACAAGATAGGAATAATCGATAAATTGTTTGGCGCGTGAACTTTCGTTGGTACCGGTGTCGGCGATGCTTATTGTAATTTTAAATGCGCTTGTAACAGCTAGGTGGCTGCGGATAAGGCCGCGCCGTTCCTATAAACTATAGCCGTAATACAAACGAATATGTCTGCAACTAAATATTAACCACATGCTATTATTAATATTTACAAACGTGTTTGCGTGCTCTGTTTCGTTTCCGACGTTCGTGTATTGTTACTGCTTCATTAGACGGCTGCGACATAGGTCATATTCAAATGCAAAGGTGGCATGCCTGGAACCTTCTTGCTTTGCAATTCAGTTCAATGGTACTTTTAGTATTTAATGTGAACCGTTTTAAGTATATTTAAGGATATGGTTATTGTGGAATGCTGCAGATATGCGGAAAGCGTGAGAATTTATATTAAGAGTAATAGGTACAAGCGATTTAATTATTTGTTTCTGGTTTTAATAGTAACAAAATGTTTTAAGATAGTGTGACGCATATTTTGTACAAACTTTTTAAATATTTTAGGGTAGATTGATTATACCCTAGTATTGTAGATAGACCTGAATACAGTTGATATTTAAATTACTTGCCAACCTTACTTGCAATCTAAATAGTAGTAAATATATAAATGTACCGGAATTTTTAGTAGTTAAAGTCAAATTTGTTAGCCAAAGTAGTTGTAAAATGTTTTTGCCAACTGGTATTCAATTTGCATAACTTATATGAATTGTTGTACGGTAAATAAGTAGTCATACCGATTTTAATTATGCAAATACTAAAATCGAACCGATTCAATACTTACACATATTTTTCTATTTCGCCTTTATTGCCAAATCAATTTACTGTTATACACATAATAAATGATGTTTATGTTACTAAAATTATTGTATCTCGACGCATGGGCCTCCCAAGCTTTTTAAATTATTTTCTTATTGCGGCTGTTGGAAGCCTGCTTTTTCCTGATGTCATCTGACTAACGTTTCCTTTGCCTTCCTCTACGTCTTACCCTCTAGAAATATTTATTGCCTACTAAATATTCTATTATTACTTGTAATTTATACAATCAATTAAATTTATATAAATAAATAAATATACTAGCGAATTAAAAAGAGGAATGGATTAAATGAATAAAACGAAGAATTGATTTCAACGTTATACCCAAGAAGATAAATAGTTAATCAAATAAATAATATGTTTTTATAAACAATCAATAAAAAATGATGTTGAAAAACTATAAAACAAACTATAATGGCAGTAAAAACGTGCCTTTTCCAAATAAATTTATAAAAATAAAAAGGCGAATAGTGTGGATTGCATCCTATTGTACATTTGTGATAAAACCTCGAGTTTTTAAAACGCTTATAACGTTTTTAATATCTAAATCTTGTCTCCTTGCTAACCATCTTGAAGCTTTACACATCAAGGCCTGATGTTTAATTAGTATCAGATTTGTTCTTGAATGAAGCAATGATCCCTTATGGCCATTTACTTGTTTATCAATAGTCCGGCGGTATTGTTTCTAAAAATATGCGATTGCTCGATCGAGAATTCATTTTTTTCTACAATTATTTGTGTAATTTCAGTTTACAATATCTGCAACGTAGGTATTCCAAATTATTGGGATTCTGATCATTTAAGTACCTTACTCTCAAGTAGGAACATACTTTTCGAAATCTATCCATCCACTACTAAAAATTCGCATTTACTCTCTGCATGCTATTTACTCAGTATTGGTCTGTTGTGCTTGCGTCCATTTGGACCGAATAAAAATGTTTTGTGTGTAAAGATCAAATTATTTGCCCGTGTAAGCAGCGTGTAGTATTTATCTAGTATATAAGTAGTCATGTAAGGCATATATAAAAAGTCAATACAATAAAAGAAGTTTAAAACGAACCATCTAATTAACACGTTGAGGTAGACGTAAATTCCTCAATACACGCGTTTAATACTGGATAAGTTTCGGTTCTATTGCTAGTAGTTTTTATAAAGTATCTTTATTGATTTGATCCCATTGAAATAGTTATCTAGTCTGGTTTGAATAGAAAATACTACTTTTTCGTCTCTAGCTCCGTCCTTTGCGACAATTTTGTCTATTGCAAAAGAATATTATGGATGTTGACATGCATAAGGCTGGGAATTAAGGGTTGTTACTTTGATGAGTATTGAGCATTGACCGCTGATGTCTATACATAATTGTTTAAAGACTGCTTTTAGAGCTCAAGTATATATTCTACTGTCTTTACATAAAGCACATTTTACCTCTTTGAGAATAATTATTATAGACTGTTAATATAGAGAAAGCTTTATGAATAATTACTGATTAGAAATTTGTAACTAGTTTAGGATTCATAAATTATGAGAATTTACAATTAAGCAATGAAGCATTTAATAAATCAACATACATTCTAATCTAACTAACCTACTATAACTATAATCATGACACAAATACTCAAAACAAATAACAAATACAGTAGGTAAGAATTTACAGTACAATAAAAAACATTTATAAAAAAAATTAAGAATACGCATAATATAATATATAATATATTATGTAGAGAGCTTTTGAGTCGAACATAGCTTAAAGCTCCCGGTTAAGAAGTTAGAACGTTGCATTTTAACTGCAGAAACTACCGTATATTCTTTATATACTTATGTATATTATAAATGCATAAGTAAAGTGCACTAAACCGATTTGGATGAAATTTTGTATGGAATAGTTTGATTCCTAGAAAGGAAATAGCTACTTTTTATCATCGGGAATGGGAATCTTTTTATCAATCTACTTTTGATCCTGGATAACTTATACACGATTGTGAAGCCACGAGCAAAATCTTGTAACGTAAAAATAATATATTTAATGTTTACTTGCAATATTTAATGTTTAAGTTATGAGGCAACATACAAGTGATCGATTGACATATTGTTAACTACGCAAGGCTTTCACTCGATTCAAGAAAGTTCACATTTATATTATCGCGTAGGGTCATAAGAATTTATGTACGTGTATTAAATGGAAGGTGTTTATTGCGGCTCGTTGGGAGTTATTTGGGATTTTGGGTCACTTCGCGTGTAAATCATAGGCGTCTACTTAAACACTGGCATATTTATCAGAGGGACTTAATTAAACTAAAGGCAATGTACGGCGAGGAGCCTTAAACTTTCAACCAGTCCGGCGCCGTCGTAAATAATCTATATTTTATTGATAAGACCCTTGGACACTTTCGGTAACATACGAAAAATGTTACTTTGTCAAACATAAATAATCTTTTTATGACGAGAAGCGTAGGTAAAGGCTCAAGGATTTATAAGTAATAAATATTTTACGACATGAATTAATATTCCGATCGTTTTCCGTGACGTTGTTTTTATGAGTTATCATTTTTGTGGCGCGATGCGCGCGGCGGAGTGCGGGCCGCGGCGCAAGCGCAGCTTTATACGCGCTTGAAATATTGGCCCAAGTGAGTATAAAATTGGAATCGCCATAAAAATGCTTTTAACAAACATTATTTATTATCTTAAATATTAAATTAATTCATTTTGATATCTAACATTATATCAGCCAATAAATGTTTCATATTACTATTTAGTAGTTTGAATAATTATATAAGTGGCCTGATGTGGACATAAGTATAAAACACTCATTCGTTTGTGTGTGACCAATTAACATATACAGCTGATATATATGCTAAAATATATGTGTATATGACATTTATCTTTTAGTCCAGCAAACTGTTGAAAACGGATAACGAATGTATTCCAAATAGCTTATTAATTTAATATTATTTATGTGAGATCATTAAAATATCAAAAGCTTCAACGACTAATGACAGATTATTTTTAGCATAACTACATTTAATATGATTTTATGTCTAAATCGGAAATAAGAGAATGAAATACATAGTTTTAATAAATGAAGAATGCAACAATATACAAAATCATTGTTTTAACGTGTCTGAAATAAAGGATAAGTACCTACACGTTTGCAATAAATGAAGAATAAATTTATTCCTATAGATACAACTAAATATATTTATAGATTAATGAAAAACAGAAAGCGATGGAATAAAGTCATTAAACGTTTTCTAATTAGTGTCAATAAACAACATCACGTGTGATGTTAAACGCATTGCATCATCTCTTTTGAAACGCCTGAACACGAAATTCATATCCAAGGGAAACAAATACAAAACGATTCAAATTATTTAAACAATTTGCAGCCCTTTAATCTGAAAGGTTTGCCATTGAAACAAAACTTAGGTATATCAAAGTTAAAATTTAAATAATTCTAAAACATTTATAATTTTGAAAATGGAATTTAAAAACAATATTGATCGATGCTCATCAATCAAAACGTCAATGTGCTAATAAAATTATAAGGTAAAGCTTAATTATCGCAGTGAACATTTAATTACTTAAAGTCGAACTTCAGTTGGTACCATGCTGATATAACAAAAAATATTCATCGCGTTATTCCTTCTAAGCTAAGTAATAGAGTTCTGTTTCGTTTGAAATTAAACCAGTTAAGGCATTTGATAATTATTTGTAACGGCGGTCGTAATTCAATATTATTAGTGGAGGTTTGATAATGTTTAAATAATTAAAGCGTTGCGGTGGGTGTAAGCGCATTCACTTTACAACGGGTATCAAGGTTTTGAGTAAATCACAACAGACGGGCCTACAAGTTTGCGGAGATCGTCAATTACTAGCGATGTCGGCAACAGCTCGGATGCGACGGAACACAACGGCTAAAACTAATGCGAACTAGAGCCGACTAGCGACTTGTAATTACTGCCTGCAAAATTAATGCACCGAAACTTAGATGAAATGAAACCGGCGCATGAACTTAGTCCTTGTCTACAAGATTCGCTTGTCGATGTCTCCGGTTAAACTTAGAATTGGAACCGTTGTGCATTTTGCTGGTGTTATTTTTTAGATTCCATAATTAATGTGTTTACACACAATAGGTGGTTTGCGTTTTGCGCTATACCGATTAACATTTAATTTAATACTTATACACATATAGGGCTATCAGTGTCGGCGCACCGGGTATCTACATCAAACAATTTAGTCTATATTTAATACATTTTATTGTCAATGGATTTCTTCAGATGTAGTGAAAATTAGTGGAAATGTCGTAAACACGTATCCCTCGCTATTTGTGTAACAATAAAGTATGAACTGGCTAAAAGCCAAAGACACTCAATCTGTAGCTCGACTATCCGTGTGAATGTTACTATTATGTGATACTTTTTCCGCGGCCTTGCGTGTATTGTAATCAATTATAAAACATGAAGTGCGTGTTACAAGAGAATTTTGATGACAATAAAATTCATGGACATACCTTAGTGGAGAATCCGCGGTCACAGATGGTGCACTTGAAAGGTCGCTCCTTGGTGTGGCTGCGGTAATGTATCTCCAGAGCGGAATTGCAGGCGAACGTTTTGTAGCAGATGCTACACGTTGTGTTGCCGCGCACTGCACACAAACAAATGTTCGGTTCAATAACGATTCAATGTCACCAAATTGTGGTTTTAATGGAACGCACGATTACACTGTTTAACTGGCAATGGTCAATATCTTGAAGAGTTAATGTTTTGTATACTTTTACCACGTGTATTCGGGCGCCCGATGGATAATTATTATATGGCTGAACGGGATGAATGCAAGGATGTGGGTGTAACGGGCGACCGGGGCGGACGAATAAACAAGACCCCGCTATCGCATACCTGCGGGAGGGAACGCGAGTCCTAGTGGGCTGAAGGGTGATCCTCCGAGAGCACCGAGCGCAGCGAGAGGCGCGGGTGGCGAAGGCAGCGGCGAATGTTGTGGCAGCCTGGGCGGCGTCGACGGCGTTGACATCGTTGGAGACGGTGGTGAGGCTCGCGCGCTCCGCCCGCTCTCCGAACCTGTCGCCGATGGGAGGGAAGCCGTTGTTGTGATAGTTTTTATTTCGCTTTCGGACGCCGAGGCGTAGACGGAGAGCGGCGAAGTTCGACGATCCTTCATGTCTGAGTCGTCGTCGAACTCCCGAATGGCGGGCTCGCGCTCGTCCCGGCCGCTCTCATCGTCGGTCCCGCGGGAGTCCGCCCGTCGGTCGCCGGGAGTGCTCGGAGTGGGAAATGTAGCGGGAGGAATGGGACGGTAAGGAGGGTAGTCACCGAACTCAGATCTGTCGCTCAACGATGGATAACTGTCTGTTTCGAAGCCTCGTGGCGAGTGTTCGAAAGATGAATTTATGTGTTCCCCAGTGTGCAGACGCACATGTTGATGTAACATGGTAGGATCAGAGAACTTTCTATGACAAACGGGACACTGATGTAACATTTGTATTGGTGGCTTTATCCGGTGGACGCCCATGTGCGTCTTTAAATTACCTTTGGTCGTAAACGCGCGGCCACACAATTTACAACGAAACGGCCTTTCGCCAGTGTGGGTTCGATAATGCATCTGTAATGCGCTTTTGCACGAAAGTACACGGTGACATACTATGCATTCGTTAGGATCGGACAGTTTGTTGTCTATATTATCTACAAGTTGTTGTAATTTAGCTGTCTCGGATGTCTTTGTGATTTCTATCAAGCTTTCCCACGAATTATCATTACTACCTGGACGCGGCAAAAGTGAATTATAATAAACGGGATCGCGCGTTACATCGACGTCGACGATATTGTGAACGGTGTTGTGGAATGGAGTCAAACTACCCGAGGAAATGCTGCTGGGCGGGGAGTGTGGAAACAAAGGATATGTAGGAAGCGTACGTAGTCCCGTCGCTATTGAAATTGGTCCAGATATCGGTGAATTCTTACTTGAGAGATTTTCCGGTTGATCGGGATCGGGCTTCACATGTGGACTTTCCCTGCCGATTTGATCTTCATTGCTATATTTCGAGTCCATACTGCAGTCGTCATAAGGGGACGTCGAAGGGTAACGTTCGTGTTCGGCGTCTTGTGCTACGTCATTTTCTTCAGGCTCGCGTTTCGGAGATACGCGGTCGCCATCTTCAAAACTAGACTCCCGCTGACTTTCTTCATCTTGAGGTTCAGACTTAAATACATCCGGCGCGGATCGGGAAGGGCTCGGCACAGAAGGTTTACTGAGATCAGCTGGAACGTCTTGTTCTTCTCGCATGGCAAATAGTGGGTGAGGCGGCAAGGGCTTATCTCCGAGAGGACGAGGTGGTAGTAAATCGTGATGCGGCGGTCTGTACAACGGCAAGCTTGGCGGAAAAGGAGCTGGCGCACCCGGAGGAAACTGTAGTGGATGGGGCGGCATCCCGGGGATGGGTCCCGGCGATAATTGCGCTAATAACGGAGGATGGTATTTGTCCAAATGCTCTGGCACTGGGTTGGGATTCATCTTCACGTGTGGGAATTTTGCTGTGTGTCTTTGGAAATGAACTTTGAGATTTCCTTTAGTCGTAAATCGCGAACCGCAAACATTACATTTAAAGGGCCTTTCACCTGTATGAGAACGAATGTGGATTTGCAGTGCGGAGTCGCTCCCAAAAACTTTTCCACAGTATCGGCATCGGTGCTTGAAAAAGGGTTCGTTCCGCCCTCCAGATTTTCCATCATATGGAGACATCTTTCCGGATTTACGAAAGGCGAGTTCATCGGCAAGGTTATTCGCTAGTAAGCCTTGAGACGCATTGTCCAGTACTTCTTGAGCCCGTTTTTGTAACATTTCAAGCGTGTTAGGCTCATTAAGGGACGGCGGTGGATCATTGTTTGTGATGATCGAAGAGGCTAATGATGACGATATGGAACTGTAAGGCGGGTGGGTCATCATAGGAGGAGAGGAGGTTGGGATTTTAGGAACGGAAATTGGTTCCGTTTTTGGAGTAAGATGCGAATGAGTCGATGGCAAGCTTTGGCTGGTGGGAGGAGTGGGAGCAACAGGAGTAGGCTCCCGTGGCGGACGAGGCGGCGACGGTGATCGAGCGGGAGGCGCCGGAGTCGTCGGCTCTGGTTCACTCGGAGGCGGGCTCTGGTGGTCTTCTTTCCGTCGCGATAATGACAATTGATTTTGTAACTGGCGTATGAGTTGCAATTGAAAGACTTGTTGATGTTGCAGCGTAAACAATGTACTTTGGAGTACGGCAAGTTCATGTAATGCTGCTTCATTGTCAGTGTTGTTCGCTAAGGCAGTAGCTGCAAATTGCGCAACAGCAACTTTAGTGTTTTGTAACGCCTCAAGGGTAACATGCCCAGCTACAGGAAAGGGAAGTCCAACAGGAGGGACATCGGCTTCAGGCACTTCGGGCTCGCCATCTTCGAGGCTGTTATTATTTTCAGCATCTTGTCTATGCCGTCGTACTTGTTCTAATCGTTTGTTAGGTCCGTCCATTTCCTCGTCGCCTGAGACGACCATTTCCTCGGGATCAGAATGCATCCTCTCTTCACCCATTTGCATCGCTTTCTCATCACAAAGTCGTTTGTGGTAGAGGAATTCATGTAGGCTCTCGAATTGTTCCTGGCAGCGAGGGCACATGTGCGCCTCCGGCCGGTCTCTAATTTCATCGGATGCATTGTTGATATCTTCTTCAGAACACGATCCGGAACTTTCACCTAAAACAATAATATTTATATAATTATCTAGCAAATGTATAAATGTGTGTTATGTGTGTTTGTATATTTAATCAATGTGTAGTGTTGTGTTGTTTGACTGAATGTTTCACTATATTATTTCTTCTGTCAGGTGTTGATGATGTTGCGTGTAATGTGCGGTGCAAGAAAATGTTTAATAGGATATTTTTATTTAGCTTCCGATTATCTCCGCTGTCATTATGTTACGCGTTTACAAATTCGAACGAAAGTCGCGATGTCCTTCGAGCTCGTCTATTCATAGCCTCTTTATAATTAGTCATTGTATTTATACGGCTTAAATGGGTGCTTTAAAACTTACAGTTGTAATATGAAGTCTTTGATTAGGATAGAAGGGAAAAATAACATATCAGTATTGGTTTTATAAGATATAAGACGCATGTAGGAAAAGTATTTAATATACATTAGTGATGTCATCTCGTTACTATTAATATCGTGGACTGTTATGCAGTTAAAATTCGATTATTAAATTTTGAAACAATCTAATAGTCTAATATTAGTACTAATAATGTAAACGATGGAACGAGCCGTTGTTTCAAAAGAAAATGCCACAAATGTCTGTAATCATATCAACCTCTTATACGAAAGTGCAAAAAACTAAGATAGATTTTAATACAACATTTATTGTCATTGAAATCTAAAGTTAGTTGTTCTATGTTTTTTGAATTCAGTTTGATTAAAATTAGTATTGACTACTCGACGATAGATGTCGCTGCGCGCATAGTCGGCAAATATCCCTATTAATCTCAATTCGTTTTAAGCTCAAATATAACGCTAAAATCATGTTATTCAATTTATCCATATTTTCAAAGTAATCGTCTTGTCTCTGATAGTAATATATTATTATCTTTAGCAGTATTTTGCACAGCCGCGCTGATTTTCTATACCCCTATGGAAGGTTTAAATTACATACACCCACGTTGTACCCACCAGCTGTTTAATAGTTTCAACACACGAACCATTTTAAAGCTTCATTTAATTATACGAATACATAAAAAAAAAATAACTTATTAGGTTTGATATTTATTTAGATTTAGAAAATACAAATTTTGTAGAACGTTTCTATAACTCTATGTAACATCAAAGCTTTCAAAGTAAAATTCAAAACGGTAGTACATAAATAACTTATGTTCGACGATAATATGATAGTATTTAAGATAATTTCCAAACACGATAAACAGTTTAGTCAGACATTTGCTATTTGGGCCGTAAGAGACTTTATTATTTTGTTGATTCTTTTTAGAATGTGCGTTTCTGAACGATTAAGTTTTAATTTTAGAATTCTAGAATTGTTGTTAATTCCGACACTGTTTAATTACTTTTCATATTAAGTTCTATTTTTAAAAAAATCGAATCAAACCTTCTGACGAGTAATATATTGGATGTAGTACGCGATAGGTATTCTTTCCGTTCAAAGTATGGCGAAGCGGGTAGGTAGACTATTATTTAAATGATAAAACGCGTGTGGGCGATAAGAGGGTCAGCATTTGTCTACTATGTGCCTACATGACTACGCTTTACATAGATAAGTACTTCATTCATATACGTGGTATATTTTTCATTTCAATGACTGTCAGTTTATTAAACCACAAAATTATTTTTAAAATATCGATGTGACCAAAGACAGATTTGTATTAATTTCCTCTAGATTTTTTGTTACTATGTTTTTTCATAATGAATGAAAAACTATCGTAACTAATATTGCCTGCAGCTCTAATGCCTTAAAAATACTTTGAGATTCTTAGCACATATCGATTTATATTACCCAAAACAAGCTGAAGTCTGGTTTGCAATTTATTAACATTTAAATAGCTTTATAATCTGTTCACTATATTCAGAAGTGATGTGATACACATTTGAAAACGTTAGAAATATTAAATATTCCAAAAAGTATTAATAGAAGCAGGTTAATATTTTTTTGATTTAATATTTTCTGACATTCGCTAGTAACGGTAAAATATATTGAGCAATTAAATTTTTTATTAAGTGGTTAATGGATATGAAATTTATTAATCAAATTAATAATATGGCAGAGGCAAATTTTTGCACATTAGCAAGGCTGGCTAAGATTTTACTAGTTGAAAGAGATTTTTATGCTGACATATTACTTGTATTTAAATGATTTTTCAATCCTTGTATACCCAACATAAATATAAATAAATAGGAAATTGAATAATAATTTGGAAGGATTTCTCATCGGGTAGATGCAACATGAATAATAACATATAAAGAATTCTTATCGGATGTAAGCAAGAAAATTATACCTAAATGTTAATAAATAATTTACCTATATTTTTCCTTTCTGGATAAATACCATCATACAGAGCGATTCACTGGTTTTTTATTACTTTCCAGACAGATCTAAATGTACTTTATAGGTAATAATTGCTTAATCTATACCTACCATTAGGTAAAGTTGTAACAAGGAACCTGTCAAACTGTTCCTTGGTTCAAATGTTTTCATTTATGTACAAATTCCTTAAAATATACAGTGAAACTAACAAAAGTTACTGTAAATATAAATACCTGCCCACAACTTATGAAGCGAAACCCAAGTTTTATAACTCGTATTAAATAAATTAAACCTTTTACATAAAATTAACTTGAAACCTAACAAAAGTCATAAAGCGTATAACTGTAATAATGATTTTAAACAAACATGCGGTTTATTTGAAAGGTAGATATTGTGAGAGGTGTCAGTGGTACCTGTATACAATACCCAGAGTCTAGAGATCGAGTTAATTGGAACAGATACAACTGAAAAGCGACCATTAAAATTTAGACTAACAGCGCAAATTGACAGGTAACGGACCAAAACTAGCCATATTTCATCAAATATATTTCGTATAATGTATTAAAATTAGCTAGTAGAAGTTAAAATGAAATTAATGCAAGGTTATAAAGATGGATTGCGCTATCTAAAAATGTCCCAGGATAGATTAGCCGATGAATCTACGGACCTAAAAGGAATTTCTATAAACCTCTTCTAAAGGTTTTTTCATAATGGGATACAGCTTAAAAATATGCACGTTATTAAATTTTAAAAAAAGAAGCCTTAGAAATCCGTATTTGAATAAGAGTATAATTTGACGATAGAATAATAGTCAATCTTGTCATAGTATAGAAATAACCACAGCGAAAGACAACGTACAACTTGCACGACTACCACGCCAGAGATAAAGGCGTGATCTTATTATCAATGTATTATTTAAACTTGTAAGTATAAGTAATAAAATTTGCATTACATTGTTTTAAATGTGTAAGTGGGGCAAATTAATTGAGTCCGTTTATGTATAAATATAAAGATATATACAAATTTTTATTACTTGTTATTTGATTCTCGTTCGTTTTCGTATCATTTAAAACGTGTTTCATTTAAAAAGTAATAATATATGCAACAGATAAAAGAACATTTGAAACTGTTCCGCGTTGTCATTTCATGAACGAAATAGCCGTAATTGTCCAAAACCCCCGATAAGCGAGGCATTGAAAGAATAAGGAACATTTGCTCGTCCACAAACGTAAAAGTTCCGATATAGGCCTACGGAAACTTTTGAGACACAAATTTAATTTTCCCATACAAAATTAATTCACGTATTATGCACTTATGAATATTATCTCCAAATGGTTTAGAAATTCATCCGTCCCAAATACCTGCACTGGGCCTATTATTAGATAATAAATAAAACACTCTCATAATCTGTATAAATTACCTTATCACACTCATTAAACTTTCACCGATGTTATATTTAATATGTTTATGATACGCACCTGTATCGCTTCAATATAGACCGATATGCCCTTGAAATTGACAATTGATTTTTTGTTGGTTATGATGTTCGGACGTTACAAAACATTGATATAATCCGGGATAATGTTGCGGGGGATTAAACATCTCATTTGTTGCGCGATGCCGCTTGTTTGAAAGGAGAAGGATTAGTCTGTTTGTTGTGAGCTTTCGGCCCGTATCAAGGTAGCGGTCGGCAAAAGTTTAGCGGCGATCGGCGCGCCGCTCGCAGCCGACTTACACAGAAACTTCTTATGGAGCTTTCAAAACGTTATAATCCTAAACATCGTGCCGGTGCGGTGCGAATTGTCCAATGGAAAAAAACGTTGCGGTGTCGAAATAGGCAACAGATTTTTTTTGCTGCACTATTGTTATTTATTCCTGAGTATGGATATTTATAACCAAGCGTGTAAAACAGGTGAGCCTGAGTAAAGTTTGATTAAATAAATTTCCAATGAGTAAGTGGGCGCTATTAACGATAAAATATAAATACCATTAAAATATTTCGATTTATGGTTCAGAATGGTTGCTAATTAATCCACGAACAGAAAGTCAATAACTTATACGTGAAGTGTAATTATTATTCATCATTCAAGGTAAATGAACGCCGATACACATATCAATCTTTTATTTTAGTCCGAATTAGAACCGGCTCGGACATTTAACGAGTTTTATTTTTAATTTATTAGTCGAAAAACAAACAGTGAATATGTATTTCATAAGAATATGAATAGGTGGGTTATTTGAGTCGTTAGTGGATAAAACGACTATAATAAATATTTTATAGAGCACCCATAAAAGCGGCGAAGAGATAACGCGTCTGACTTGGAACCATTATAATAACGATTGACAGAGTGTCATTACTCTAAACTAAACAAATTTCTGTTTCATAATAGCTATTAATCTCTGGTTCATAGCCGTTAATTTATTCAAGGCACGAAAAACTTGAAAAACAACTAGACATCTCCGGCTATTTCCTTAATAATCCCTTACGTTATAATCAAAAACAAATATATGTTTAGATTAGATCAAGTCTAATATAGTTTTAATATGCAATAATAGTCACGGAATCCGTAAGACAAAGAAGACAAAAGCGAAGTCTTACACCAACAAAATGTAATGAAAATAAAACCGGAAGTCGATACGGCGCGGCGTGCGATAAAATTGCAACTGACAACAACTGAAACAGCCCGAGTCCCGATTAAGTAGTGTGTAATTTTTAAGAGCCTATTTTAAATTTTATTTGTATATTAACATTTTAATAATTATTTATTAACACTTGGTTTTATGGCTGCGTTAATGAAATGCTTTTAATTTTAAAGCCAAAGATAATATTTCAGGTTACGTTTTTGAATATCAAACGTGTTTTTGGTTTGTTATTTTTAATTTTAACAAAAATGTAGATAGTATGAATTTGTTTCGGGCTAGCTACGTTCTGAAAGTTTTTGGTGAAGAGGCGAGGGCCGTCACCTCACCCTTTAGTACACAGTATTGAGGTAGGTAAGTGAAGTCAACTTATTGTGTTGTACGTTAAAGCAATTTTATTAAAGTACTGCTTACATCCATGTACTGATTGATGGTTTAGAATTATATTGACCCGCAATCTTATCATTTTAAATAATACTACAACGGTAGTTATGAAAGTTCAATATTTGGAAAATAAATTTAAGGTTTTCCTCATATTCTACAGGTTTTTAATATCTTACAATTTCTGCTGGAAATTGAATCACTAATATAGACTTTTATGTAATATTTTTGTATGTATCGTATTTATTAATATCAAAAAAGTACTAATAGAGTTTGTTATTGAAGTGACCGAAATTTACATTTGCGGTCACAGCTCTCATTGATATAAGTATATATATTCTCTCATTGATATATCACTTTTATCAAATTATTTACTTCACACCTTAAAATATTTCTGTAGGCTTTCAAATAGAGTTGTATTATTTATTCTATCCGGCGGCTCTACATTTTATTCATATCAATACAAAGTCGAACATTGATTGAACAATTTATTTAGAAGAAAATATATAAAGCTCAAAGCTTCTTCACTTAGAACAGTTGTTCAGTCGTTTCAAAAAATATCTTTACAGTACCTTAATATTATTTCGTGCTCTGATCAACTTCTATTGTAAAGGTGATAATTCACTGCACTGTTTACTCACCGCAGCGCGGCCGGTGTCGTTTTTTAGTGCTCACTTTGTTACATATGCCGTACATTGTCGTGGCTAACTGAATCATTGCGATGTAGGAGGCGGAACGAGATGCGGAAGATCAACAATAATAACGCGAGTCGCGATGAGTACACGAGTGGATATGTCAGGACGCGAGTTCACAGTGTTCGGGTCCTTGCCGGTGTCGCGGGTGAGTGAAGGGTGTTGTGCTCGTGTCTTGGTGCAGTAAGTACCGATGGAGACGCGGCGGACGCAGGCTGGCTTCACTCGCGGCATGGTGATGCGCGCCGGTGGCTCACAGCGGTCGCATGGCTGGCCAGCGGCGGCGGAGCACAAGCAGCGTCGAAGGTTGGCGCGCTGGAGGGCGGCACAGCAGACGCCGGGGCCGATACGCCGGCAGACCGGTGCGGAGTGTTACGGCGCGTGCGGTGGTCGGTGGGTGCACTCGCGCGCGCGGAGCCTCTACTCGGCTCGGTCGAAGTGCGGTGTGCGGAGCGGACGCGGCGTGGCACCGGGCGCACCGCTCGCCATCTGAAGCGGGACTGAGCGCGAGGTGGCGGCGGGCGGCGGGCGGCGGGCGGCGAGCGCGCGCGCGCACCAGGTACACGGTTATGACAGGGAGGCGGGGCCGCGCCCGGCTCATAAATCAAACTTCGCCCATTCGCACGCGCCACGCTCACCCCCTCCTCCATATTCCATATTCGGGGCGGGGCATATTTTCATAATCATAACGCCTCATATTCATAAGCGACATGTGGTCGCGAGTGGCGGGCGCGCGGCGCGATGCTGTGGCCGAGGCACGAGGCGCGAGGCGGGAGGTGGGCGGCGCTGACGCCCGCTAGATGGCGGGTGCCGCGCGCCCCGCGAAGCCTCCCACATGCACTAATTGAACGTGTGCACGTCATAACTTTTTGTTTGTATTACATAAATTATTAAAATTGAACGCTTAATTGGTATCTGATAAGCTTTCGTTAATTGATTTTTGTCATGGTCGGTATTCGACTTAATCGTTTTGTATGATTGCATTAAAAATTACGCCCTCAGAAATAAAAAAACAATTTATCATAAAGTAGGCTGGGAATTTACAGCGATACTTATTATATCAAAATAAAAACTTTTATAATTATTAACTTACAAATTCCGCGAGAAGGTATGTGCGTTTAATTAGGATTAATCAGAACATCCTGCAACTAGTTTTTTAATTACCAGTTGCTCGTCAGGAATCCGCCCTGCTTCACACCATGTGTCGCACTCGGCAGCCGAGAACCACATCCATCTATTCTTGCACACTGTGTTCAATTCTTAGCGAAGCATACCGAATTCAAGAATTCATCTAGTGTAATACGTATAAAAACTATGGTGATTTCCAGTATGTGAAGTGGATATGTGGGTACAGTCGCCGACAATATTATTTTCTAACGTTTGCTTTTGGATTAAGTTATATCTAGAATATTTTTGTTTCATGCCGTCTTATTGGTTTAGTGGTAAAGTACAAGTACGGTATGAGCACCTATGTTCGATATTTGTATAAGGCGTGGGTTTTTCATCTAAATAACTTGAGTTAACTGATTAAAAGGAATTGTTGCAACACAGTGAATAATTTAGCTAAAATGGTAAATTACTTTTAAAAGATCACGAAAGACTGTCTAATCATTTTGTTTTAATATCAAATTCTTAACTTGTACTTGATATGTCAGGAAATATATGTGTAAGCAACTTTGCATTTAATAGTATATAGAGTTATAAATTATGTTGAGAGTTATATTTAGATTTATAGCATTGTGTAAAAATTATGTTGTTTTAATTATTCCATAAAATATCAATGTAAACTATAGATACGACAGTAAATGATGCAATATATTTTAATTGTTAAAGATACTTTTTTGCATACCTTTTTATTTAAATACATGTTGTTTACATGTAATGAATGCATGTATACAAGTATAAGTAGGTAATACATGATAATTTACTTTTTCCAGAGATTAAGAATTTAGTGTCATGAAAATGTATCACTAATCAATATTCGAAATAATATTTAGAAATATGTACTTGTGTGGATAGACAGACTGAAGGTACCAAATTATTTGTTCAACTTAGTTTCTTTTCACTAGTTTTTGCTTCGGCTTCGTCTGGTTTAATATTCGTTCCTGAAAAAAAAAGGTTATTTTTATACTAAGGGATGATGTAGCGTTCTAATAGTGTAAGAATATTTAATATTAAAATCTTTTAATATTTAATAGTTCAAACAAGGGAATAAAGACCTCAGTACTATAATATTAGGATACAAAGATCCTTAACACTATTCATGTTAAGCCCATATTATCTGAATCGCTATCATTCATTGAATCCAATCAAACCCATCCATACTTATGACCGCGTGACCTTATTCTAAACATCTCGACGAACACTTACGGGCGCCACTGTACTTGAACAGACAAAAAACACTTCCAATTCCAATTCAAACTTGTTTTGACGTTTCACATAAATCATTGTGATACATAATATAAGGTATCGCTGGATGTGTAACGAATCAAACCACACTGACATCCCTAACTAGATCGATTCACATCGTACGATTTTAATTTCTGAAACAAATTTACGAGGAGTCGTTATGAAAAAGCGGAGGTCGGGAGCCATGTCAATCGTATTGTGTGCTTTAAATTAAATATAACGAATACGTGCGAGTGGCTCCCGGGCCGGCGGGATCCAATATTAATGTGATAGGAAGCAATTTGGACAATTCTGCCAGTCATCCGGCCGCGCGGCTTCGGCTAAGCAGCGGGAACGTTCTCTCGTGTCATTTCCTATTGATTTACACGTGAACTGTTCATTTTTATTAATGTTACATTCAATTGTTTTTTTTTTGTGAACCTATCTTATTAACGATATGGTATTTTAATAATAGTATCATAGTTGTAAAGTTTTTTTGTCAGTATGCCAATTTTATAGATGTGTGACCATTGTACTACCAGCAGGTGCAGAGTGCAGTGTAGTTAATCATTTTGGTACGACAATAGTTTAACTAAATGATCATTAGTATAGTAGCTGTGGACCAAGTGACCTTCCCAAGGCCACCAACGAGTGTTCACTGCGAAAGAGTTCACGTGCCAAATGAAACTCAACCTTTTACGAGTAACAAATTCTTGATTACTTTTTTATGGGCCTTTTATTTTTTTTATAATAATTATGTCAAATACTATAATTCTTCCCGGCTTCACCTATGTTCAAATCTTGAATTGATTTATATAATATAAATACTAAATACTATCGAAATTTAAAAACAAAGTAGTTGTGTTGACCAATTTTAATATCGATTCAGTTGTTTCAGAGTTTACGGTTTACCTTTACCAACAAATTCATACACAAACCATACTTGTTTATAATTTTAGTATATATTATATAACATAAGGACAATCAAATAATGTTCATAATAAAAATATCAAAATAAGATATCTAAATGTATTAATTGTAATACTTTGCACACTCCGTTGTACTACATTCGTTCTTAATTTTTATAGCGTAAGGTCGTTTACCGTGTAAGTGGGTCACAGACTGTGTGTGATCTCCACTGTCCGTGAACACCCACAATGTCAGAAGAATCGTGCGAGCGTTACCTTAAGAGAACGCAATTGGGCTTGGGATATGGCTTGGGATATATATGAGTCTCTAGCAATCTAAAAATATGATAAATAAAAAAGAACGCGAATTGTATCACCCTGTAACATACTGGCCTTGTATGTTACAGGCCTATCTAAGGTTTATAAAATACCTCGTAATTTTCAATACGAACAACTGAAAAATTCATTGATAAAATATTCACCATCATCCATTAACTGAAGGTATATACGCGGCAAACAAAATAACTGAATCAATTTTAATTAACTAGCAGCCCACGATCGCAGTTTTTATACAGGCATTCACATAAATAACTTTGAATATTCATTTACGCGAGAACACCTCCCTTCCCGCGGGTTCCGTGCGTTCTCGTACGAGTACGTACCTACGGGTTGATACGAGTGTGTACGAATCAATACGCGGTCGGATGCGTTCCAAAAATACTAGAATAATTGATGAAATGTTACAGTTTTATTGATTTACTTGTGTGTATTTTATGTAGAGTTAAAAAATAATCTGACATACTTTGTGATTGATATTTTTTTACGTAATGCGTTCCCTATATTTTAGATATAAAAGTGTATATTAAATAAATACTGCCTTTGAGCGAAAAGCGGATAATTAGCAGAACTCTTTGGTCATTATAACTTTGGTCACTGTCTCTATACATAGAGTAATGATATAAAAATATTATGAAGTAAAATATTTTTGATAACCCATTTACCCAACGCCAAACAACCTATGACACGTTGTTTATCTAGATTTTTGTTTTTTACGATTCCTTAGTATCTTTATACGTAGTGATCAGTTTTTTTACCTTTGTTATGATAGAGGTCTTATAACAATAAGTTTTATGGTACGGAACCCTTTATACTCAAGTCCACTTCGCGATTCGTCGGTATTTTGTTTTGATACAATGTATTTTAGGAAAACATAAATGTATTTTTTACAATTGACGTGTGAGCTAAACGTATTTATTAATGCAATTAAAAATTGCAAAATTTCAATTACTTACTGGAAATTTTAAGGATGTTCATGTATGACTTCTTTTAATGATGTGAATTGAAAAAAATAGAATGCGTTATAATTTACGACAGTTTTGATACATAGGTTTAAATTATTACCTACAAGGTTTATGTTTAAAAAGTTTTAAGACTCTATTGCCCTCAAAAGTAGATGTTTTTGATATTATTGCCAAAGTCTGTTGTGAAATGTTCAAAGTTTGTGGATATATTCAAGTCATTATCGGTAGAGACTGAAGGACTAACTCAGCATGTATGTATAGATTTCCTCGCAGTTCCGCTGCGTTAATTCGAGATAAAAGTCCCGCTTTAATTTTCCCGGATTTTAGTGGCCTATGCCTTTCCTAGGATCTTAAACATCTTAGATAGATTCTTAAATTTTATATGAAATTTCACTGAAATCGATTCAGTGGTTAAGCCGTGTAAGCTTAACAGACAGACTTTCGCATTTATAATATAAATCTGGACTGCAGCGCACTTCGGCTGTGAACGGTTGGGTTTTATATTCGAATCCCAGGCTGGACAACTATAACTTGCGTAATTTTTTCTAATCAAATAAAATCTATGTTACTCGGGGATGATATAAACCGAATATAGCAATAACCTAATCTCCTTTTAGTTTATTGGAAGACAAAAGAGCACACCGTATAATCTTTCTGTAGTATGTTAGGGAGGCCAACAGAAACAAGTAATTATTCTGTCGCAAATTATGTAAGCGAAATGTCGATTCTTAATTACGCCATTTTAGTAAATCAGTATGTAAATATATCTGGCAATTGTGGCAAAACATTTTAGGTCTTACGCGACAAATTAACCATTAGTTAATAAAGTAACAGTAACTTGCATATTTACGCGTCCACCATAAAAGGTATTGAGTTTTGAATACGTGTTCTGTACCAGCCACTTATGGAGATCAGCGAGATTCCTCTGTGTTCCTTTATAGATAGAAATTGTTTGTCACATTATCAAAAGCAGTTAGCATGTTTGTCTCTTAATTTTCTAAGAAATCTGTCGGACATGTTTGAATATTGTGTTCAAGTTATATTTAGATTTTTAAATAGTAGTGTCTTGTTATTGGTTTTGTTGTGTTTCGTGTTTTATACAACGAATGTAGTCGTTTCTCTTGAGCTCTTAAGTTTCAAACAAGGTTTTTATGTAAGCGTTTTGGGTAGAAAACAAAGACTGGGATTATAATTTAAATTCAATATAATTAGCGCGCAGGTCCGTTGTTGCTTTAACCTCGGTTGACTAAATAATTCCTGTTTATGATGACACCCAATCCCTTATGAATTTAATGCGAGTTCCTCGTACAACTGTATCGTGAGGTGTTATTTCAGATCCATCAGCGTGGCCGTTAAACGGAAATAGCACCAGTAACACAAGTCACATTCGATTTAAATACACAAATTTTTGAAAACGTCTGTTTATTTAAGCTAAAGCACGCGCCGCTTCTCGCCCCCCTGCGCCTCGCCCACCCCGCCGCCGCCCGCCACGTTGCTCTCTCAAATGATCTTCGCTTGTCTAACATTAATTTTGTTTGTAATTAGATTTTGTTCTTGTATATGTAATATGTTACTTGCGACGTGGCGTGCGCCGCACTCGTTCGATCCGGATATTCAAATATCTAAATGAATATGTGGGAAAACGTTGCGTATGAAAAGATACGGGGGTGTGATTTGAAATTGAATGTGAGAACGATAGCGTTGGCGTTGGTGTGTAAATGACCGGTGGGCCGGTGTCGGGTGTGGCGTAGCGGTGGCGCGGCCGTGGCGTGGCGTCGGAGCGAGAGACGAACGCCACCACGCGACACGGCGCGGATGCGTTCATAAATTTGAATATGGAAGTGAGTTCTAATGGCGTCGCTGTTTATTTTTACTGCACCCCCCGAGCCGCACGCCCGAATGCGACGCCGAATTTATTTCCATGCATTTTAATATCTCCCTCTGAATAGCTATTGCCATTTTCACGTGGTTTTATTGCGAACTGTATAGGCGTGTTATGTTCTTTGTTTTGTTACGATCGAACGAGATGGACAATATCGACAGCGCGTCGTAAGGTTTCGGGTATTGACTGCAATTAACGCTTCAACGGAGGGGTTACCGAGGCGATAATAACCGTGCGCCGTAATCATGCAAATTTTCGCATTTATGAAGTGAAATTGTGATGGAATGTTGAGGCCGGCTATGTCAGAATTAAGTCATTAAAAGTGGACGTTGATTGATTGGAGCTTGTGTAAAGGGCACGCATCGCGGAAGCGCACGCAGTCCGCGCACGAAACCGATGCTTGACGAACATTTACGTACTGAGTCTAAGCGCTGTATTACCATTATTGTAAATCTCGACTCATTTACGCCCATCCAGGCTAGGCAGGTCCCAACATAGCAAACCTAACGACAGTGGACCGAAACTCTGAATGGCGCTTGGCAAATAGTGTAACTCTGACGTGTTGTACTAATAGTCTAATTTTAGTTTTTAATACCTAGGTACCTACTAAGTGTTTGGTTAAATGGACTTGGTAATTAAATGACAAATAGACGTCCTCTGCTTTGATGAGACGGATAAGACGCTCTCATGGATTAAATAGCTCGTTTATTATTCAGCCAATTTCAACACTAGGGTATGATGTAGGGTCTTTACAAATGATAATCCTAAGAATCTTAACAACTGTAGATTATTATAATACTTTTGTAAAAAGAAAATTGAACGCCTGAAGTTAAGTAAACATGGGTTTATTCTGTGAAAATTAAATAAAATAAATACAATTATAAAATATTTTTAAGAATCTACTTTTTTTGCACAATAAGTACCTATACTTTTCATAATTAAAAAAAACCTATTTTAGAACTTAGAAACGTTAAACAGAAATTGACTCTACATGTCGTATTCGAAAATGGAACCTGGACATATAAAAAATCCAATGTAATGTCTTTTAAAAATAATATTCCCAAGCCTAGCGTAATTGAATTTACAAAATGTGCAAATTAAAGTATATTTCCCAAACATGAAAACGTTCAGAACTAAATTGTTTGAAGTTCAAACCAGAACAAAGATATCTTGCCTGTGCGTGTCGGGTTATTACGTCCAGCAGACGTTGAGAGAGGAGATGTTAATGTTGTAAATTATACAGAAAAAATATTGTCGACGTGGTTTACAACGGCTTACTTCGTCAGATGAGTAGGGTTGACAACTCCATAGATTTTCCGGGATTTTTCCTAATATAACGCGACGGTTGTGTTTAAGGGTTTGTGTTTCTATGTTTTGAGCCCCGATATAGTCGGTTTCCTTTTCTTAGTATTGCGATGATTTGTATAGGAAATAAGAATGTGTGTTTTTTATTGGTGCTCTATAATCATTTTTTGTTCTTATGTCTCAGCACAGTATTTTGTAACCAAAAGTTCTATATGATTTTGCTACTGTTTAACGGCGGTCGTGTCTCTCTTATTATCACCACCATACTTCTTACCATCAGGTGAGTGGGATGCTCGTTTATCATTACAAAATAAAAAAAGAGTAAAATGTTTGTGTGCTTCATGAAAACATCTTCATGTCTCGGTGTTGTAGAGCTGATTATCCCATCTTTTATGACTCCAAAAATTCGAGACTTAGCAATGGATAATACTCTGCCATAATATGTTTGATTGTTGCGAGTATTATTTTATCCGAAGCTATTGTGCATTTGTCCAGCGTTGGCTTAAATCATGGCCGACCCACAGATGCGGTACGTGAGTACATGTTTGCAAAAATGCGCTTCGACGGATTTATTGAACTATAATTATGGACCGTCTTGAAGGTTTTCTTTTTAGATTAGCGTTTCGTGTGAACAACTCATTAAACCGTCTTGTGTAAACAATATGCTTTGTGTTTTACGGCTTTCCTATAATATGATGAGTTTGAGATCTGTGTAGGTTTAAAAACAGGCCTTTACCCAGCTCTGTGAATAGATTACAGCGGTTGTAGAGTCGTGATTGTGTCTGAGTATTTGTAATTCTGCAATGTATTACCGACTTTGGGTAGTAAAGTGCAATGTTATTAGAAGGAAGTTGAATATATTTTGTAGTGTAGTTTAAATACTTTTATTTTGCACTTATTTTTTGAATAAGTGCAAAATAAAAGAATCATCATCTCCTATTTACTTAGGTTTCAAGACAAGTGACAGATAATTTTCCGCGGCCAATATTTGTAACATGTGTATGTTACCTTAGCTCATTAACAAAACACTATCGGGTTACAGAAATGTTTAAAGGCATTAAGTCCAAAGCAAAGGCTTTGTAGAGCGCCAACTGAAAAAATAAATCTCCCTGGTTGCGGCGACGCGGCGGTGGCGCGGCGGTGCCACGGCGGTGGCGCGGCGTGGCCACGATTCTCTCTTGAAATATAAAAGTGTCCGGGGGCACTCAGCGGCCGGACGCTCATATTTTGTTATTTTATTTATATTAAAAGTAATGGTCTGCCGCGGCATAATGCTCTAGACGGTTTTTGCGCATTTTTCTCTTTTCTCCGTGTCGTATATTTTCACTTAAATGACGTAGGTACGTGACCCCTCTCATTTCTGTTAGTTTATACTGATGTACTGTGGTTTTTATTACGACATCCAGCCTTTTAAGTGAAATGAATGTTTTATCTTTTGTTTGTATACTAACTTTGTTATAAAAGTATATGTTTAACCTAAAACGCGTTCTATGATACGTTTATAGAGTCGTGCAAAACAGTACGGCCGGTCGCGTGTCTGTCGACTGCATTAAGAAAACCTGAACAAGTAGTAGCAGTACTTGTGGTATACTCCGCCACATTGATATAGTGGCATAAATTTACTTACCATAGTTTTATGCTATCATAAACAAGAAATACAGACATCTTCAGTGCAATGCAATGTTGGAAAGCGGCTCGACGACTGAAAGCAGGCGAGCGTTTGCGAAACGATTTGGTTCTAGTGTGTCAGTGATAGGGGTGAAATCCGTGTGGCGTGTCACGCGGCTGCAAGTTCGGCTTGCCAACAATCTGCACAAGCAGGGTCTATGTGTAAGCGAGGCGCTGCGGCGGCGGGCAGCACACAGTACGCCTTGCGTCCAGGCAGGTGGGTCGCATTCGGCGCGGCTCGGTGCGGCGGCGGCGGTGGCGGTCGTGGCGGCGGCGGCGACGCTCTTCCGGGGAAGGCACTATCACGGGTGCAGCACGCGGAGGCGCAGGGAGGCCGGGGACGCAACCGCCACCCCCTCGTAAATAACGCGCGCTGGCGAGCCGGCGAAGCGCCCGTGCCAGATTCTACAGCTAGAAACAGTTAAACGCTCATAATTTCGTGCTGGTTAAGCTTATCTTTGTCTCGTGTACGAAAATTCGTTTCGCCGTCCCCCTCGCGCGTTTTCGTGGACATATTTTATTTGTTGCAGCGGAACGTTCTGTCGCGTCCTGGGCCAAAGTTATAATTGTCGTTCGACATACCTTCGCAGCTTCTGCATAAAGTTACCCGACCGAGCTTACATTGTTCAAATAACTTTATCTGGTTAATGTTTTAAGCTTATTTCATTTTGGATTGTTGAGGATTACAGAAACTTCCTGTGTATATACTTGTATAAGATGTAAAGGTGATATTATTACTTATATCTAAGAAATGCAAATACTTTGTATTTGTTGCCTCTTAAACCGTGGTGTCTATAGCGTTCAAGTTATGAATAGTGAAGATCGCGAGTAAAGTTTTGGCATAGGTACACGCTGGAAAGGCATTCGAATGTCGTGCGATAGTGCTGGGGGTCGCAGGCGGGCGGCGTTAAGCCGGTATCATCCCGCCTTATCGCGGGCGGGGGGTGCGCGCGGCGCGGTGCTTTCATAATAATTTTAATACGCAGGGAGGCGCGCTACAGCCGGATTTCCGGCGCATACTTTTATAAGCGGTTTTCGCCTTCCTCGGGGATCTGGCGCTATGTCAGGGCTGTCGCCCTCGCGTGCATATCCTCAATCTCTGCCCCGGTTGCTGAACACGCCCGGGGGAATTTTTCACTTTAGCCTAAATTCCTTCTGCCACGTTTGCACACTCGTTAACACACTTTGTTTTGTATACCTAAGTTAAATTCTTTATGACACCGTTTACGGATTTTGTTTGTGATTGAAAAGTTTAAGAGTTTACTCTTGCATGACTATTGATTGCATTTAATTAATTGTCTTCACAAGGGATCAGCATTCAAGTTACTTATGCAACATAATCATTTTCACACTTCCGTGAGGAATTTCTGTTCATTTGCACTCATGTTTCTAATACCGGCAGAAAAATAAATATCATCTGTCAGAAGACAACGGCGTGAGCGAGATCAGCCAATTTGCCAAAATGGATATAACTAATGAGCGCAGTAATAGAGGAGCTTGAGTGGAACATTAATAGAGCGGCAGGTATGGCAGGAGCGGCGGCGGAGGCGGGGGCGGGAGCGGGCGCGGGCGCGGGCGACGCTAACGAGCGTTTTTATCCAGCGCGAGCCGATGATGGATGGACCTACTTCCGACCGCGACGTCCGCACTTCCGTCGCTCCTTTTGTATATTTATCAACATTAATTTCAATGTGCTAGAAGATATATTCGTCTAGCGGACTTGTGTATTTCGTTTTTGTTCTGATATTTGCATATTGCCGTATTAATATTATAAATGGATAACTTTTTACTAGTGTGATTATCTTTATCGTTTTGCATAGGTATAGATGGGAACGTTTTAGATTTATGGGACATAGAATAGAAAATGCTTTCCAACTTTTCTATAAGTACTATGTTCAATAATATTTGGATATAAACTGATCCATCATGTTTATAAATTCATTAAACATGAACTGTAAAATAAATCATTAACTGCCTTGGTGGCGTAGTTGTACGACTGCAGTGCTGAGGTCTCGGTTGCGGTTCCCGGGTCGGGCGAAGTGATGCTGGGATTTTGTACTTAATATCAGCCTGTAGTCTGCAATCTGTGTTTGATATGGCGATAGACTCGCCTTTATCACATCATGGGACGCAAGACCACGGCAGAAAGATGGCGCACCTGTTGCGCCTCTGCCTACCCCTTCGAAGATAAAAGGCACTAGTGTGTGTCCAAAATAAATCTGAGCGTATCTCATGACGAAATCTAACATGTTTGATTCTGATGTCTAAAACATTAATTAAAAATTATAGCAAGAATACTGTTTCTATAAAGTGATAATGTTAGAACGAATCATGTAAGTTGTACGTAAACATTAGAAATTATGATTTCCATCACGAGGCGCGGTGAGGAACAACATCGTGAGAATCTGTGGCACTTGTATTAATATGTAAGTGAAGTCAGTGCTAGGGATGTGCTTAATTAGAAAATTAGTAATAGATAACACGACTATAGACCTGTGATATCTTTTTTGCCACAAGAAATAAAAAATGTGTTGCACCCCTACTTTAGAATAGGATAAAAACAAGTGGAAGAAAAATTCATCTTTACCCTTTACATATACATAGTATTCCTACTTCTATAATCTCTAGTAATCAGAACTATTGAAATACGGTGTGAGACGAAATTTTTGTCTCTAAAAGTAATCTTTCTTTCATAGGAATTTGAACGCAGGTTGCTCACATTTCATTCTAATGAATTTACTGAGCTAGGAGTTAATAAGAAACAATAGTTACAAGGGTGTCTAAAAAAAATACGACTCTGAAAGTTATTATTGTTACTCGAATAATATTTGCAAAGACGATCTAATCGACGCTAATATTGAGTGACGCGTCTAATGACCACTATATTACTTGGGGGATGATCGCAATACATTAGCGAGATATCCTTATTTCGCGTCCATCACTCTTATTAACTATACAGAGAAACATACTTGATATAGACGTAGAGATAGTAATCGATGTATAAACAAGTTCAAAAGACACGCTAACAAAATTTATATTCGACTTCATAACGCGGTACGTAATACAAACGGCTTAATTGAATTTATAGGCACGTACACAAATGAATATGAGTCGAACGGCTGTTTTATGCTTAATGATTACTTATTAAGCATTCATTGCGTCTCCGTGGTGCGGTGAGAAACTCGTAACATAAATTTTGCGTATTATTTACGTTGACAAGTGTGCGTTATGAAATTATAATGTGTTGATTGACATGCAGCGGGCGGATGGTACGTGCTCGCGTCGCCACTTGCCAGCAGTACCACGTACCACGCACCACGATTGGCACTCGCACACGCATTCCAAGGAAGGACTTTCGTGTACAATTTAATTGAGGGTGGGAAACTTTGTTGACCTTTGATGGTCTACTTTAAAGCGTCTTAGGGAGTACCTGACTTATAAAGTCTGATTAAATAATATATTGCGATGGTTTACAAATGACAATGTTTTATTGTTATGTAGAGTCACCAATCTTGGTACAGGTTTTGTAGACACAGACTGTTGTTAAGGTGTGTAAGAAAATTTAACATATTATAATTACTTTAATGTCTTAGGATTAAGAACATTATGATTTATTATAGGATGTTATTAATTCATTCTCAACATGAGTTCTCATTGAATCGTATAAAAAGAAGAAATAAATGTATTTAATAATATTATATTACACGAATTCTCGCTGAGAAAAACGTCTTAATACAGTTATTCGCATAAATATATAGGAGTCCAATAAAATAGTAATTCACACATTGGTCGAGTAGCTTGTATTCATTCAAATGGAATTTGTGCGTGGAAAATATATAAGTCTTTATAGAAGTTCGTACTTCCGCGGATAGATTCGCGCGAGTCGAAATAAAGCAAGCCAATCAATATTAACACGCCGCAAACAGCGTAAATTGTTGCCTAATGCCGTACACACACTCACACATGCACGCACGCACACACGCGCCCCGTCAGTCCGTGAACCGACGCTTACACTAGCCAGGGTGCTCTCACCTTTATCGCAAATGAGGACATTGTTCACATTTACCTATAAATTTGCATCGGGCTTATGTACCGTGCCCTGCGGAAGATGTTGCGCGCTGCCAAAGGAGAATTTTAGAATTTACTCAACAGATATGGTTCCCAGTTCAAATATAGATAACGCGGTGAAAATGTACGACTTGGGTTTACAACCGCAGGTCGGGCTTGCAACTACGAATTAATTTACGATTATTAGTCATAGATATAGGCGTGGCTTGGTGGTTTTACGATTAACTGCGATCCTTTCTCTACCATTTCATTTATTCCTTTGATGGTGGGATTCACGATGAAAATCACTTTCACAAACTGTCTATCACAATCAATCGGTTTATATAAAATTACTATGTAAGACGCAATGGGGTTTTTAACAGTAAAATATCTATAACTATTAAAATTTATAGGAAGCATTGTAACTATCTAGCTAGAATAACAGCTAAATCATCGATATAGAATGTGTTAGTAGGTGAGAGAAGCACTTCTCAGGTGTTCCATATCATCCTGTACGCGTTGCGCATTACATTTACACAAGGAGCACACAGGCATGGCGGCGACCGTCCGCACACCGCCCAGCGCACGCACACCACGCACCGCCCGGCCTGTAATAACTCGGAACCACAATAAATCAATGTGATTAATGTCATTAAGCACTGTGTGCCGGCCTCTCTATATTCCGTCAATATGCACTGTTTTACGACACGCCGCGCCACGATAATTAGTCAGCTTTGTTAGGTCTGTTGACGAATGGACACGTCCGATCAAATCGCGCTGAACAGAAATTAGACCAATAAAAATATGTATACGAGCGGCGTCTGCACTGCCAGTGGTATGAGAATTACATTGAATGTGACATGTTAGATGAGATCAAAGCGAATTTATAACGGAGCGTTCATAAACACGTCACTCGTGCAAAAAATGATCTCTGCTATTTC